>NW_024080792.1:402548-438335 GCF_003009895.1 Hyaena hyaena
GATCCAATGCCTCAGGCGGGAGTTCTGCCTCGGTGGTTGTGGGGAGGAGAGTGATGGTGCTCCAGTCCCTTCTTGAAGCAAGCGCTGCTCCTCGCTGCATTAAACATTTTAAGCAGTTCACAGAGGGTCTTATTGATTCATGGGACAGTTTCTCTGCTTTTGCACCGACATTAGTAAAACAAGCAGTGTTTTCTTATCCGAGTCCCTGTTCTTTACACTGAAATTAACATATCATTACTCAAATCATTAAAGCTGTCTTAGAAGCCAAAATATGCATCGCTGTGCATATTTAAAGCATATTGTATTCCAGCACTCTCTAGGAATAGAGCTAGATTTTAAAATAAAGTTAAGTTCTCAGCACCTATTGATTTTGGTAGATGCCTCACTAGGACATGAATCACCTAATTTCTGGCTAAACAGGCCATTTCACGGTATGACTAATGATTATTTCTTTCTGGGGCTAAATTATGCAAAGTTCACTTTGTCACATTATGAGAGCTTTGCATGGAAGTCAAAATCTTCTCTGATGCCTTCATCACAAAAACAAGATGGCATAGACTAGGGTGCACGGAGGGTATGTTTACGTATAGTTTCCCTAAACACCAATCATGTAAGCTCCTGGCTTTACCCATACTTATTTTTTTCTTAAAAATGTATTTATTTATTTATTTTGAAAGAGAGTGTGTGAGCAGAGGATGACAGGCAGAGAGAGAGAGAGAGAGAGAGAGAGAGAGAGAGTTCCAAGCAGGCTCTGCACTGTCAGCACAGAGCTGGATGTGGGGCTCAATCTCAGGAACCGAACAGCAAGATCATGACGTATGACCGGAGCCAAAATCCAAAGGATGCTCAACCTGGAAGCCCACAAGGCGCCCCTCCCCTGTACTCATTTCTGAAAAATAAAGCATTTGAAAGGAGATAAACTGAAAACCCTGCTCTTTCTTGGGCTGGCTGCAGAAATGTAGAAAGAGAAAAGTTGATGATCTTTAAATAGAACATAACTGTTCTTGGTGCTGCTCAGGCTCTCGCTACGGTAACGTCCAGTGGAATAAGTTTATGAGAGATGGTTCACAGTTTTGGGGAGGGGTGAAATAAAGGCAGCACAGGACAGTTTTGCTTTAGAGGACTGCTCACTCTGTGGAACAGGTGGAAATTCACTTCAGTGTAGGCAAAATCTTTATAGAAAGTCTGCTTTCCGTTTCTCATTGTTAAGCAATAAAACCTGCTAGACTTTATGACCAAAAAAAAAAAAAAAAAGTGACAGAGAGGAGATATTTCAAGGAAAGCATGTGATTATGTTTTTATACATCAGACCCTGAGCAGATGAAAATTAAACCAGATGACTCAGCAGCAGGGGTGACAGACAGAAGGTCTAAAGAGAACTACCCCATGGAGAGTGCTGAGGAAGTCCGAATTTAGCACCTGTCATCGGGACATCTTTCAACCTGGAACCCAGGCTTGGACTGACTACCTGACATGGCAGTTAGGCCTTCTGTTGATTTGAAAGAGAATGATGGCTAAGCAAAGCCACTGTTGAATATTGAACTTGATGTGGCTATTGTATAGGCTTCTTTTCTTTTTTTTTATTTTTTTTTTATTTTTTTATTTTTTTAATATTTTTATTTATTTCTAGGAGAGAGAGAGACAGCGTGAGCAGGGGAGGGTCAGAGAGAGAGGGAAACACAGACTCTGAAATAGGCTCCAGGCTCTGAGCTGGCAGTCAGCACAGAGCCCGATGCGGGGCTCGAACCCACGAACCGCAAGATCATGACCTAAGCGAAAGTCGGACGCTTAACCGACTAAGCCACCCAGGAGCCCCTGTATAGGCTTCTTTTCATCGTGTACCGCAAGAAAGCCCAGAATCCACAGCCAGGCATAATTGTTCTATGAACTGACTCCAAGAGACTCCCAATTTTTTCCTACTATTGTATCTCTTTTTATATACTGTATTAATTACTTTATAATATAAAACTTAGCTTTTGCATAGTAATTTAAGAAACTAATTTCTTACTCTTTCCCTTCTCTTAGGAGCCCTGAATCAAAAAAACTGGGGAAAGAAATATCCAACATGTAGTAGCCCCAAGCAGTCTCCTATCAATATTGATGAAGATCTTACCCAAGTCAATGTGAATCTTAAGAAACTTAAATTTCAGGGTTGGGATAAAACATCTCTGGAAAACACATTCATTCATAACACTGGGAAGACAGGTAAAATTGTTTGCATTTTGTTTGTGACTTTAATATGCTTATTAGGCTTAGAGTATGTCAGTTTCATTTTATTTTCATTTTCTTCATTTTATTTTATTTCATCTTCTTTGTAGAAAGTATAATGTACTGTAAATGCATGGAAACTATATAGGTAGAAGAAACCAAATAGAACACGGTAAATTGGAAGTTTACATAACATTTTGATGTGTACAAAAAATAAATTGAGCAAAGTCATCACATCACGTTCTGCAAAAATAGAAAAAGAATTGATGCCTCCACCAGAAGAAATGATAAAGATAACACAGTATATAAATTATGTAACTTAATAATTCCATCGCTGGTTAATTACTTAGTTAATCAGAATTTCCTTTTCTTGGACACTCTGTTTGCTTATGTCTACTCAGCTTCACGCTACATTGAATATTGGGATACAAAAAAGCAACCAACTATAATTTACTTTTAAGAAAAGAAATTAGTAAAAAAAAAAAAAAAAAAAAGAAAGAAAATTAGTAGCACTTCTAGATAGAAATTTTAAAATTATATACTATCTTTAGGAAGCACTCTTTAAATGCTTTTTTTAAAGACTGTTCTTTTTTCTAAACATGCAAAATATAATACCATGAAAAATTGCAGTAAACAATAGAGACAAACTAGTTTTCGAAGTGAATAGCCTTCCTTTTCTGATATTATATTTAAAACAAAATTGTATGTATATCAGAAGCTATATAAAAACAAACATACAAGAAAAAAAATATTCTAAATTATAATTGTAGCTATGTTGGGGTGGATTTATCATTAGTGAATTTTTCTCTATTCTTGATATTTTGATAATGCAATTATTTGAATGTAGTAATTTAAGTTTAAGTCCCATAAGGGTAAGAATTTTTCTATATCAGTTCCTGATATGTGATAAGATATATGATAAGCATTCAGTAGGTGTTTCTTAATGAATAATTACTAAAATTATTATATAAGATATTAATTAAATACATAAAAGCATATGGTCCCAAATCTTGACATTTTCATTACTAGGTTTGAAGACTGTTACAAAGAAGTAGAACATGTAGCTTCTTCTTTCTTTTCCTTTTTTTTTTTAAGATTTCAT
This sequence comes from Hyaena hyaena, assembly GCF_003009895.1. Classification (NCBI taxonomy): domain Eukaryota; kingdom Metazoa; phylum Chordata; class Mammalia; order Carnivora; family Hyaenidae; genus Hyaena; species Hyaena hyaena. The sequence continues at coordinate 405,859 of NW_024080792.1, forward strand.
TTTTAAGTATTCTGTACACCCGATGTAAGGCTCAAACTCATAACCCTGAAGCCAAGAGTAACATGCTCTACCAACTGAGCCAGCCAGGCACCCCTGCTCTAATATTCTTACTTACCTGTGGCCAACCCACTTGATCTTTAGAGACACACTTTTTTTTTTTAATATTTATTTATTTATGAGAAAAAGAGTGTGAGTAGGGGAGGGGCAGAGAGAGAGGGAGACACAGAATCTGCAGCAGGCTCCAGGCTCCGAGCTGTCAGCACACAGAGCCTGATGTGGAGCTTGAACTCACGAACTATGAGATCATGACCTGGGCTGAAGTTGGACTGAGCCACCCAGGCACCCCTAGAGCCACACTTTTTAAGTGTGGAACCTTTAGCAAGTTATTTGAACTGTCTGTGATTCAGTTTCCTTATCTGTAAAATAAGAACTGTAATGGTATTTCCTTCCTTCATTGTGTGAGGTTGTGTAAAAATCAGATGTTTAACACATGTAAAGTACTCAGTGTAATGCATAGCACATTGTAAATGATATATATAAAATGTTGAGCATTATTGATAGTGTTCTTGTTGTTGTTGTTATTATTATTAATACTGGAAGTTTATATCTGTAGCTCACAGGCCAAGATGTTGGACTTGGTTCCAAATGCAGACATTGGTTTCTGCCTCATGGAACAAAGACTATTTAAATCTGATTGAGAGACATTAAAATCTTACATAAGGGTCTCAAAAGAATCATTAACCTTCAGACCATTTGTAAAATGTGGAACTCAAATAGGAAGAGTTTAGGATTCTTAGTTGCTACTCAGGGTTCAAACATCAGATGGCTAAACCCCCTTCGATGGGAATGGACTTCCCACCTTCCTTGCCACAGCATAGGACAGAAGTTCTGGAGCCTGATGAAGCCTGATACGATGCTTGCTTGCAGGGAGTAGAAAGAGCTAAAAATGAGAAGGTGGGGGGCCACTCCCCAGAGAAGACTTTTCTTCTCCACTCCTCTGTTCCTTCTCCCTTTTCTCTGTCCCCTCACTACCATAAAATGCCTTAGGAAAGCAGAGCCCTGGGGAAATGGCAATCTCAGGACACCAAAGGGACAGGGCAGATGGACTGGCTGTCTTCTGCTATTAGAGTCCTACAGTGGTTAAGGTCTTTGCTTTAGTTTGTATTTGTGGCAATAAGATACAATAAGTATATTTTGGACAGTAGCAAGTTCAGCTTCTAAATGGTGACTGAATTGTTTAATTTATCAAAAAATGATTCTCTTAATGTACATCTGATAGGAAAAAAATTAGTCGAAATTTGTAATTTTGCTTTTTGGAAACATAAATGCAATTTTGTGCGTGTGTGTGGCTTTTTTTTTTTAAGTGGAAATTAATCTCACTAATGACTACCGGCTCAGTGGAGGAGTTTCAGACATGGTGTTCAAAGCAAGCAAGATAACTTTTCACTGGGGAAAATGCAATATGTCTTCTGATGGATCGGAACATAGTTTAGAAGGACAAAAATTTCCACTTGAGGTAAGTCACTGGTTCCACTGGTTCCTAGTTCATTTTCCAAAATCATTGAGATTTTAACATATAATTCGATTAATTTATAATCAGATTTTATCATTTGTACTGTTATATTTTGTCTGCTTAGTTAATATCTGCCTTCCTCACTAGAGGAAGCTCAATCACACTCACATTGATTTTCTACTTCCTGGCAAGCAGGGGTGCCACACTGTAGATGACCAACAAATGTTGATGTGTAAATGAATAAATAAATTTCCTTCCATACCTCAGAATAAAAAATGGGGGAAATTTTATCAATTTACTGGAGAATCAAAGACATGTAAAATAAAATGAGAACATTTTCAGCTAAATAAATATAATTTTCATAATGGGTATGCAGGGGCGCCTGGGTGGCTCAGTTGGTTAAGCCTCCGACTTGGGCTCAGGTCATGATCTCACGGTTCGTGGGTTCGAGCCCCATGTTGGGCTCTGTGCTGACAGCTAGCTCAGAGCCTGGAGCCTACTTCAGATTCTGCATCTCTCTCTCTCTCCCTCTCTCTCTGGCCCTCCCCTGCTCATGCTGTCTGTCTCTCTCAGAAATAAATAAAACATTAAAAAAATTAAAAAAATAATGGGTGTGCAGTAAAATGAACACTTTCATACATGTCTGGAGAGAGTATAAATTGGTAGACTAGGAAGCAGCTCGCTTCTTTTTATCCAGAACTTTGAAAGGTTTTATTTTTAAGTTTATTTATTTAAGCAATCCCTATGCCCAAAGTGGGGCTTGAATTCACAACCCCAAGGTCAAGAGCCGCATAGACTACTGACTGAGCCAGCCAGGTGCCTCTCTACCTGGAATTTTAAATGTTTCAATCCCAATACCTACAATTTCCACTTGTAACAGTTTAATCTAAAAAGTAAAGCCAGGGGCGCCCAGGTGGCTTAGTCGGTTAAGCGTCCGACTTTCGCCCAGGTCATGATCTCGCGGTTCGTGGGTTCGAGCCCCGCGTCGGGCTCTGTGCTGACTGCCAGCTCAGAGCCTGGAGCCTGTTTCAGAGTCTGTGACTCCCTCTCTCTCTGGCCCTCCCCTGCTCATGCTGTCTCTCTCTCTCTCCTAGAAATAAATAAAACATTAAAAAAATAATAAAAATAAAAAAATAAAAAGTAAAGCCATACTCAAAAATGTATGTGCAAAGGTTTATTGACAGTAACAAAAAGGTGAAAGAGAAGGAAATGATTAAATACATTATGATGTTGTATTACAGATCTTATAAAAATCATGCGTTTGAATGATTTATTTACACAAAAAAAAGGTTCATTGTAAGATACAATGCATTTTTCTTTTTTAAGATATTAATGCTTTTTAAAAGCAGAATATAAAATAGTATGTACAATATTATTACTCTGATTTTGTAAAACATGAAAACTAATTAAATAGTGACTGAGGGCCCAGACTCTGAGTCATATGACTAGGTTAGAATACTGACTTCACCATTTAGATATGAGTTATAGACACGACTTTGTACAAATATTTAATTTACCTAAGTTTCATGTCTCCCCTGAAAAATTGATATAAGAGTAGTAGCACCTGCCTTATGAAGTTATTACAAAGATTAAATAAGAAAAGGAATTATGACTGTTGTAAAAATAACTGAGGGAAACCCAGAAGACACAAGCAGGGATTTTCCCTGGGTGCCTTTGCTTTTCTCCTTTAAAATTCCCATATTTCTAAAATTACTTACAATGTAACTATATTACTTTTATGGTCAAAATAGTTATTGATAGTAAAAATAAGATGAGTAAATTGTCTCTTGAAGGACTCAAAATATTTTACTTTGGATAAGCACATTCTAATTCATCGCTTATAAGTTCGTGTTTTTCAAATATATTAAATATCCTTAAGGAAAAGCACAGTCATCAAAGTTGGTTTGTCGAAGAAATGAAAGTCCATTTATTAAACACATAACATTCTCACTTTGGATTAGCTCTGTCACTACACTGCTTATTTAGAGCAAAGCAGAAACTCAAGAAAGACCCTAACAGCAACGAAAGCCCTGAACCAGCAAAATAAATGGTATAGAATCTGTGCATTAAACCTCAAATATTTGTCTTATTTAGAATGCCCTTGAGTTGCCTCTCAGATGGCTTGTTTGTTTGTTACTTGTCTCTTTTAAACTCTCTCCATGTAATTGTGCAAGCAGGGAAACCCAGAGCATCCTTGACTTAGTCTTTTTTTTCCTGGTTTCTTGCATCCTACAATGAAGTTTTCTCATTTTCTTCTTCCTATGTGATGTGGGAGGGCAGAAGAAAGCTCAAACCACCTGTCTCTAGTCTTTTTTTTTTTAATTTTTTAAAATGTTTATTTGTCTTAGAGGGGGGGGAAGAGAGAGAGGGAGAGAACATGCACACAAAGAGAGGGGGACAGAGAGAGAGGGAGAGAGAAGATCCCAAGCAGGCCCCATGACATGGAGCCCCGACTCAGGACTACATCTCAGAAACTGTGAGATCGTGACCTGAGCCGAAATCAAGAGTTGGCCATTCAAAATACTTAACCAGTTGAGCCACCGAGGTGCCCCTCCCTCTTTCTAGTCTTAATCTTTTCTACTCTTCACCATCTTCCTTCCAGCCCTCCTGCCCCCCAAGCCCTGTTAGGTGAAGTTGGGATTCTCTGTTGCTCCCCGGAGCAAAGGGCTGGGACCGCCTTACAGCTGTGCCTGGTGTGGCTGCCGCCTGCCCCTCCTTTTCATCTGTCAGTTTGTAAGCTTTCATCCTACAGGAGTCAGGTGAACCTGACTCGGTCTAACTAGTTAGACTCCTCAAAGGCTTTGTGGTCACGACCCAAGGCAGCACCACTGCCATCCTTCACCCCATACCTGCTGTCTCTCCAGTGATAGCCCTAACCAAGCAGTAGTCTTCATAGAGTCTTTCTGTTCTTCCCTGAATTATTCTTCCAAACTAGCTAAGTTACCTGATTTCTAAGCTCATGATATGGGGAACACCCAATTATAAGTGAGAGTAGAGGCCGTTGTCCACAAACACAGGGGTTGAAGTGGAAATTAACAAGGAAGATCACCTGACAGCAGGAGAGGACACTTAAAACGAAGAACTTAAAATTCTTCTGGTATTTTGTATGTAGAAGCAGAAAGTCCTTGAGAGTTCACTATCATAGTATGATAATGTCCAAAAAAGGTAACCCAGACCATCAGGAAAGGCACATCCAGTCAAGAGAGAATGAAATGATATTCCAAAGAATTCCAGCAAAATAGGTAAAGTAACATTTGATAATTTATTCCATACGATGATTGTTCTAGGGTATTATTACCTCAGTATTCCCTAGTAATCTCAAGGTGGTCATTTCCATCCTAGATATATCTAACTGTGTTTCTTTCCTCACTGAAAAATGAGAAGTGAGAATAAATGCAGTTGTATATGCATGTAATTGATAAAATATCTTGAAACTATAGAGAGTATCGAATTATACAGTTTACAGAATTTTTCAAATAGGATATTGAGTCGGGAAACCATTTTATTGTCTCTTTGGTAACTTTTATGATGTCTTTGTATATAATAAAGCTGTCATTGTTACCTTTACAGATGCAAATCTACTGCTTTGATGCAGACCGATTTTCAAGTTTTGAGGAAGCGGTAAAAGGAAAAGGGAAGTTAAGAGCTTTATCCATTTTATTTGAGGTAATCATTATACATCGATTTAACACTACCTTAATCCCTTAATCGCATGAAATAATTGATGTGACATTTCAAAGCGTGCTTTTTAACAAATAGAAGAGCTTGCAAGTGGGATGCCAACTGGCAGAACGCCTTGACTGAGGTGTTTAGAAAGGGACTCTTGCATTCATTAACGGGGTGCATCACTACCAGGGGGGGAACCCGTTCAGGGAGTGCACAGATTCGCCTGTGTGTGTGTGTTTGCAAAGCATCATAGTGATAGAGCAGTGACTGTGAATCAACATTTTAAAGTGTACTTTTCTCAGTGGAAAATTGAAAAAGCAACTGGTGTTTTGTTTGTTTTATCTGTTTTTATCTTGCTGTGAAAAAAAGAAAGTATGCATTTGGAGGACTTACTTTTGGATACCTAAAATGGATTTCACGTACCTTTTCATTTTATTGAAGAGCTAATCAAATATTTTATCCCACTCTTAGAATGTCATTCTTCTTTAATAGATTGGAATAGAAGAAAATTTGGATTACAAAGCAATTATTGATGGAGTCGAGAGAGTTAGCCGTTTTGGTAAGCTATTTGGAGAAATCTCTTAATTCCAGATTCTACTTTGGATGCATATGAATTTTTATAGTATTACAAAGGTCACTTGTTCCAAAAGGAAGAAGGAAAGACCTTTTCAAAGAGGAGCAATCTTCCCATTCTCACTTGATGATTTATACGTGTCTCACTAAAGAACATTTTATCCGAATTTTTTGTCATATAAAAATCACAAGATGTTAATATAAGGAGGAAGTTAAAGTTTTCTAATTTTATTCTTGAAAATAATCTAATTACGTCATGCATTTAAAATGTATTTATCTATTCTGTCTGCCTTGTACATTTGGTAAAGACTCTAACTTATAATCTGAAACCAGCTAGTGTTATAAAAATCATGTTTTAAAGTGAAAAGACAGTTGTTACTCAAGTACAGATTTATTCCCTGGTTGTTTCCTTGATGGGTCCTTTGTTTTACCAGTATGACAGGGGTTTTGGAAGAAGGCAAACACTTACCTAGAAAAAGACGCCGTATGCTTGCTTCATTGTTCTGCCTGCTAGCTCATGCATCTTGTCATTTGTCACAGCAAATGCTTGTAACAACATCAGCACGACAGCAAACCAGTTATTATTGCTATTGTATTTTTAGGAAGCATCCAGATACAAGGGATTAATGCTGTCCTGAGTTATCAACAAAATAAGGATTATTCCTCTCTGGGAAGCTGCAAAATCTTGAAACCAGGAACAGAATTCATATAGATCCTTTTTGAAAGCAAGAGCTGGGCCTAGGATTGATTCATCTTTGTCAGTCACATGTGAGGACCTTAAGTGACAGAACTTTTCAGAAGTCAGGAATATGTGAACTCACGCAGTGCAGCTTTCATTGGTTTTGGGGTTTGGTTTTTGTGTGTGTGTGAAAGGTGCAGTCAGATGCAAGATGAAGTTATCTCCTTCCATCCACCGACATTGCAAAATTCAATGTTGAATGCCATAAGCCACACTTAATTTTTCCCTCATTTAGTCAGAAAGTGGATTCTATCCAGACTGAAAGAAGGCAGCACCTTCGAATTCCTGCACTGAACTCGGAATGTCCCCAGGCCTTATGTCAGCCTGTGGGGCCAACAAGAGTGATGTTCACACTGGGTTGTTAGTCCTAACTTGTGTCGCTGCGGTGTTTTGGCCTCTTTTTCTGGACAATTCTTCAGTTATTTCCAGGGCTCTAGAAGGGTCATGTGAGGATCATATGAGCGTAAGAACCTGTTTGCTCATGTTCTGTGGCTAAGATTTCCTTTTCAGTATTTATTATCCATCAGCCATTGAGGGGGGTGCTTCGTCACAGCCACATAACAGCTTCCTTGAGAAGATGGATTCCCAGCAGCACTATTCTGGCCGTATCCTGGCTCGTAATGCGGAAGCAGAACTGATAGTCTCTCCGACTGCCTGGAGACACATCCTAATCTGCCCTCCATTACTCTATTTTCTTTCTCTCTACCCTGCTACTTGTGCACTGACTTCTTCTCCCCTCTTTAACCGAAAAATAAAATCCTCTGTGTGCGTCACCTCACCCGCCAGATACATAATATTTCCATATATTCGGCAAAGACACCTAAGCTAATACAGCTGGTAAGTGGTAGAGCCAGAATCTCGATCCAGCTCTGTCCACAAAGCTTGTTCCACTATACTGTGGAGATTTGTATCAGTTACGTTTTAGGACATGTATGAAACATGTCAGTTTGATTTGAATGGTTATTAGATATGATCTGTACAAGCTAAATAAGTTAAGTCCTCCTAAAGGTAAATGGATTCTATTTTGAGACCTCTTAGATTAAATCTATTTCCGAGTCTAGAAAACCCCCATGCCCAATAGACGGGAGGCTCCCCAATACTGGCTCTGAGCCATGGCTGCTGAGAACCTAGAGGACTGAAGGCAGCGCTTTTTTGTGGACAGTGACTCTGGAACTGAAGCTCAACTCCTAAATCCTGCTCCATATTCCTTATATAACGTTGGTTATTCAAGAAACAACACTTTCAACCATCATTGAGATTATAAACTCTATCTTATTCCAATGCGGGCTGAAGATTCATTTCCTATATTCCTCCCTAAAGGACAAACCCATTTCCTTTTCCTTCCCTCATTCCTACCTTTCTTTCTTCCCCTTCCTTCCACCATACCTGCTCTACGTCAGGCATTGTTCTACCCTTGGAGGGAGAGACAGAGGGGGAGACTGCATCAATTTACGAAGATAGCATATTAATATTCCCCAAGCAGACCCCACAAAAAGACAGAAGTGTTGGTTGAGCTCTTCCAAAATGCAAAGGAAGGGACACACCCCAGGTAACATCATCAGTGACTTTCAAGTGGGAGTTGTCATTAGAATGGCTTGTGGTGCTTTCTTAATCACAAATTCAGCCCAGGAATTTGTATATTGAAAAGTCCTCTGCAAGCCGTGTTGACATGGCACCATCTTACTGTCCTAAGTAGTAAGAGTTGGTTTTAAATTTGTAATGTCCTTCCCCAGTGCATGACCCTGTTGTGGTCTTTATCTCCTAATCTCTCTCCCTACTCATCTTCCGCCTCTTACTATTGACTTCCTATAGATCGGATTGATTGGTTAATCACCAGTATGTGCTTAAATGAATAATGATAGAATGAATGATCACAAATACAACAAAATTGACTCAGCTGTGATTCTCACTTGTGTTAACAATAATGAAGTGATTCAGATGAAGCACCTGTTTTTGCTAGGCACATACTCAAAAAATGGCCTTATTCCAGTTTTCTCAAAAGATGGTTGTCTAATTGAAAACCTCTGGGGCGCCTGGATAGCTCAGTGGGTTGAGAGTCCCACTGACTCATGTCATGATTTCACGGTTAGTGACTTCTAGCCCCACGTCGGGCTCTGTGCTGACAGCTCAGAGCCTGAAGCCTCTTCGGATTCTGTGTGTGTGTCTCTCTCTGCTCTTCCCCCACTCATGCTCTGTGTCTCTCTCTCTCAAAAATAAATGAACATTAAAAAAGAAGAAGAAGAAAGAAAACCTCTACTGTAATTGAAGTCCTGTGATATCCAAGACAGAAATTTAGGACATGGATGTAAATAACATTTTTTAAAAGTTTATTTATTTATTGAGGGGGGGCGGCAGAGAGAGAGAGAGAGAATCCCAAGCCCTCTCTGTGCTGTCAGCACAGAGCCCAGTGCGGGGCTCAAACCCTCAAATCATGTGATCATGAGCTGAGCCCAAACCGAGAGTGAGGTGCTTATGCAACAGTTAGCATTTCAAGAAAATTCTCTGTTTCACCATCCCTATTCAGATCTCCCTTCTTTTCTTCCTTTTCTGGCCTGTGGCTCTCCTGGTGTCATTTCATTTCCCACCTAATTTAGCAGTGAGTCAGTGTTTGGCTCCTTACTTAATTAGTATTCTGCACATCCACATTTGCACAGAACATTTGTAAGATAAATTTCACCTTCAGCAGAAAAAAAGAAACAATTGTAGCCCATGATGATTAAGAAGGAGGTTATTTACTCAAAACAGTTTTCAGAGATTAAAAGCATAATTCTGAAAGTGGGAAACATTCACATATTAAAAATATTTTCCTCAGTTTCAGAGAACTTGAATCCAAGTCTAAATTCTCATCATCTCATCTTAATATTAGAGAAGAAGATTATTAATTAACCCATTAAACCAAGCATAACTTGAATTTTCTAACAGATTAAAACTAGATTTAGGTATCTGTTCAGCCAAGCAGATTTTCATTTCTAACAGTCGGTCTTAAATTCATAATGGAAGCAGTTATCTATAACTTTACTGATTACCACATCTCTCCTTCTTTAAAAAGTTTCTGGATTGTAGAAAAATTAGCATTCAGTAATTTAATTTTTAAATGGAATTTTTTTTTCTTTGAGGCTTTCTGTATATGTCTGGTCTTCACAGAGTTTAGAGACAGAATAAATTATTTAAAAAATCTAGATCGGTCATTTTATTTTATAATGTGGAAAGTGGGTTCAAAATCCTAACATCTTGCAAAGCCTTCACTCTGCTTTGGGTTTTCATTGGTGGTTGCATGTTGGAATCAGCTGCGGATGCCGTCTTGAAAATCCAGATGCCCTATTGCTAGAGATGTAAGTTAAAGTGGGCTAGGGTGGGGTCTGCAATACTAGTACTTTTTTAAAGTTCCGCAGATTATTCGAATAAAGGGTGAAACTGTTCCCAGGCTCTAGATTGTGGAATTCCTCAGTTCTCATCTTCTCAAAGCATTTAGTCCAAAGACCTGATAGACAGTTAATGTAGCAAAGGCTTTTTTTTTTTTTTAAAGCAAAAAGTGATAGATAGTACACTCCAGAGACAGAGGAGCCGGCTGACCCAAGGATGGATGGCAACGCGCCATTGTGTTTCTCATTGTGTTCCTTTATGGGGAGTTACTTGTTCCCTTCCCTCCCATCTTCTCGTTATCGCTTTACTCTTGGAACTGCCTTGGTTTCCTCCCTTACAACTTTTCCTGCAAGTTTGTCTTAGTCATTGTCCCTGAGTGCCCAAGTGCAACCCATGGCGGGGTGGGCCCTGACCGCAATGCTAGTGATATTTTAATGATATTATAATAGCCTCAAGGTTGCTAGCGGACAGGGTCTTTCTTAAGTGCGCATGCTCCAAAGTGAAGGCCGTCCCTGCTGCACCTATCTTCTGCTTATAGGTCTGTGCTGTACCGCAAAAGGGCTTGGTCTGAGGGAGATGGGGTGGACTCTGGGTGGAGACCTTGTGGTTTCTGGCAATTGCCCATCGTCATTCTCCTACTCCCCCCTCCTGTCTTATCTAACTGCCTAGTCTGACAAAACTACTGCTCTGCACTGTGCCACCTCACTATGACTGGTTTCGGGAGCTACTTCTTAATGACCTAAGTCTACTAGAAAGAACAGAGGGCATGTATACATTGGGTTAGATAGTTAGGATGGGATAGGAAGCTAGACACTGATCTCACTGGTAAGCAGATTGCTGCCTATATGAGCGAGGGCTGGTACGCAGAGAGCTGAATGGCTATTGACAAGTGCCGTTGGAAAGGTCCAAAAGCAAAAATGGGATGATCACAGGGACAGATATAATTGGATTGTTTGAGAGTCGTAAGGCCAGATGTACCTCTTAGGAAAGCTCTATGAAATTTGGTTTTTTTATTATGTTTTTTTGTAATTTATTTATTTTTGAGAGAGAGAGTTAGTGAGGGAAGGGCAGAGAGAGAGGGAGACGCAGAATCTGAAAGAGGCTCCAGGCTCTGAGCTGTCAGTACAGAACCCGATGCGGGGTTTGAACCTGAGAACCCATGAGATCATGACCTGAGCCAAAGTCAGATGCTTAACCAATTGAGCCACCCAGGCGGCCCTGCCAAATTCTTAATAGGATTGTATATGCACACACACACACACACACACACACACACTCACACATATACACACATATATGTATATACTTTACACTCTTTGTTTTACCATTTATTTCCTTAATAGTGACTATTGATAAATAGATAAATAAATATTGATAAATAGATCTTAATTATCATGTGCTAAAATTTATCATTTTCCCCTTTATAATTAACACTTTTTGTGTGCCATTTCAGGAACCTCAGCCTACCCTAAGGTTATAAAGAGCATTTTGTTTTCTTCTAAAGATTTTACTATTCTGTTCACATTTAGATCTACTGTCTTTTGGAACTAATTGTGCTGAAGATGTGAAGTAGGGAATCCATGACTCACTTTTTTCCATTAGGATATCCAATTGATACAGCACTCTTTACTGCAAAGGCAATCCATTCCAACTACGTAGTAATTTTTCCTGTCCTAAAGTAAAAAAATGACATACATACAGTGACTATATATGTATGGATCTGGGTTCTCTTTTATCTTTCACTGTTCTCTTTGTCTGCCTTTGCATGAATATTTCACTATCATGACTTCTATAGTTTTATAAAATAGGTCTTCATACCTGGTAATGAAAGTCCTACAGCATCTGTTATTGTTCAAGATTGTTTTAACTTTTCTTTTCATTTCCATTTAAATTTTAAAATCAGTATGTCAGTAAACACATGCTGTCTAAAACACATGTGTACAAAAGTCTCTGAGGTTTTTATAAGATTTTTTGACTCCATAAATCAATTTGGGGACAGTCAATACCTTCACAATACAAACTCTTCCAACCCATGAACTTGATATTTCCCATAACTTTAATTTTTATCTAATTCTCTCAAGAAAGCTTTGTAATTCTTAATATAGATGTTGCACACATCATTTGTTAGATTTACCTGTGAGTATTTGATATTTTGTTGTTATTATATTGTTTTAAATTGCATTTTCTATTGCTTCATACTGATACATAGCAATATAATTTTTGTATATTGGTCTTATGTACAGTGAACTTACTAAATGCACTTGTTAATGCTAACAATTTGTAAATCCAATATTGTACATGCACAATCATGTATTTTCAAAATATGATGGTATCATTTCTTCAAATCCAATCTTGATGACTGTTTTGTCTATTGCACTGGCCCAGTCTTCCCATTCAATGTTAACCAGACACGGTGATAGCAGGCTGTTTCTGTCTCCTTCTTTATCTCTAGGGGAAAGCTTTCTCAATGGGCCATCCTTAAATACAATGTTTGTTATAGGCTTTTGAAGATAATCTTCACCAGAATGAGGTTATGTTTTTGTTTTATACAAACTGGTATTAAGTCTTCTCAAATGATTTTGCCATATCTATTAAGATGGTTATAGGATTTCTGAGTATCTTTTATATGTAAAATAATCTCTCCAGCGTCTTGCTAGTATAAAGAAACCTTTAGCCCTATGTAGCTGTGTCAGTTTTATCACCATTTTTGAAATATATCTAAAATAGTATTAAAATTCCAACTCTGATTAAATTGATAACAAACCATAGGCCTCTGTTTCCTAGAAGCTTTGAACCGCTAAGTTCCAGTGTGGAGATGCCAACTAAGATACATGTTGTTACTTAAGTTCCAGTGTGGAGATGCCAACTGAGATCCATGTTGTTACTTTGTAGGGAAACAGGCTGCGTTAGATCCCTTCATACTGCTGAACCTTCTGCCAAACTCAACTGACAAGTATTACGCGTACAACGGCTCACTGACATCTCCTCCCTGCACAGACACTGTTGACTGGATTATTTTTAAAGACACAGTCAGCATCTCTGAAAGCCAGGTAATCTTGGAAGTTCAAACAAATACAGTCATTGGAAGCAATTTAAAAATAGTTTCTAAGATTTACTACTGAATATCTATGTTAAAGCACTTACAGGTACCTTTGAAGCAGATACGTAAAATTATATGTTAAATGATCTTTTCCCCAGTTGGCTGTTTTTTGTGAAGTTCTTACAATGCAACAGTCTGGCTATGTCATGCTGATGGACTACTTACAAAATAATTTTCGAGAACAACAATACAAGTTCTCTAGGCAGGTGTTTTCCTCATATACTGGAAAGGAAGAGATTCATGAAGCAGGTATGTGTTGAAATATAATTTTTCTACTACTTTTACAGTTGTTATGTTGTAGGAGGTAATTGTGGAATACTGGAAAATATACAAGACTTAGATATTTAGAAATATTTGATTATTAGCTCTCTTGCTTTAGGTAAGCTGTTTAACTTCTCTGAATCTCAGGCACCGCACTTTAAAGTAGCATTTAAAACTAGCTGTTCCTCCACACATGAATAACCCTGTTTTGCAGATGCGAAATACTGAGATTCAATAAGGAAAGTGAATTTTCTAAAACACACGGTAATAGATAGCAAAGCCACATGCACACTTCCAAATTCACTTCATGGTATTTGCCTGTGCTAAGAGCTGGAGGAAATGAATGATTAAGAAGCCATGGTGTGCAGAGCTCGAGATCACTGCTAGCTGGGGTGGTCAAGAGCCTCTGCAAGAGAATGCCATTTGAGCTGAGTCTTGCTGCATGATTTGGGTTTTAAGGTGCCCATCTTTGTGTTGGTAGCTTCAGGGGACAGGCATAGCACACAGTAGGGATTGAAAGCAAATGCACTGAATTATTAATGACTAAAAAGGGAATCTTCCCCCTGGGTTCCTTCTTTTGGGGAAAAGAAGTTAGTCCGGCGCAAGCAATGGAGAGAACTCCAGGGCAAAGTCCCCAGAGTGCCCTTTGTGTCTTTTGAAGTTGACACAACAGTCAGCAGCCTTTGAAAATGTCCAGAGGACATAATCAGTTGCATCTACTGACTTTTCCTTTTCACTTTACACTGATAGTGTACTGGTTGATGAAAGAAATAGGTGACGTGGCCTTTAGCTTTGAGGACTTAAAACATTTCCAAGTACATGGCTTTCTTTGATCTCAGCCATACAATGAATTTTTGGCCATCTAAAATATTAATCTAATAATCATCTTCTTTTGAAGATGAGCATTAAAAAAGCATGTTTTTAAAAAACCATTACATGTTTTAATGTACTGTTTGTGAGAATTGCATATCCCTTAACATCAACAACAAAACAGAGCCCAAAACAACAGTGATGAATAGCTACACTTAACGTGACAATAAATTTCTAATTAAATTGCCTCAAAGGGAGGAAATCTCATTACATTTCTACCAGCAATAGTAAATAATACTATAACATTCTGTCTGGTAAATAATAGACAATTGATTAGGGGGGAAATCCTAGATTTAACCATCTCCTTTTAGAAAATACAATGTACCAAATAACGAATTAAGTAAATACGATTTTTATTTACTGTGTACTCTTGTCAGTTGTGTTTTATTAAAACTCTTCAGGAGTACCTGGGTGGCTCATTCGGTTAACCGTCCCACATTGGCTCAGGTTATTATCTCACAATTCGTGGGTTCGAGCCTCGCATCGGGCTCTGTGCTGATAGCTCAGAGCCTGGAGCCTGTTTCAGGTTCTGTGTCTCCCCCTCCCTCTGATCTTCCCATGCTCATGCTCTGTCTCTCTCTGTCTCTCAATAATAAATAAAAGTTAAAAAATAAATAAAAACTCTTCAGTCGCCCCCCCATTGCTTTTAGAATAAAACCCAAACCATTCATCGTTACATGGTAGGTCCCGTTTAGCACTTAGGCGTCTTAGCGATTACTCCCCGCCTCTTGCTTCCTTTTCTTGTACTGAACTCTTGGACATTCCCTCAGGATGGAAGACCATGTTCTCCTAGGTTACACTTCACATGCTGTTCCACCCCCTCCCCCTGCCCCCCCCCCCCCCCCCCCCCCCCCCCCCCCCCCCCCCCCCCGCTGTCTTCACTTGCTTCTCTCCTCCTTATCCTTCAAGACTCCAGCAGACTTTGCATCCACGGGGGAGCCATCTCTCACTCTGTCTCCATCCTTATCAAGTCTGCTGTGGCCCTGGCATTGGACTGTGCACTCATGAAGGTGCCATCCTCATAAAATACAAAATCAATGACGCTTATCTGGAGTTGTGTCTGTGCCCAAGTGCTCCTATGTTCTGCGCATCCAAAGTACACAGCAGTTGCCACAGTATGACCATTGTCTGTTTATTTATTCATCTCCCCCCCACCCCCACTGGACTCTGAGCTCATGAAAGAAGTAACAAGTCTTTACCTCCATTGCTGGGCTAAAGTAAAGCTCTCATTCACCAAATACCAAATGATGGAAAGAATCCATTTTCATAGAATAAAAACATAGTGGTTATGCTTGATGGGTGCTTCTTGCACTGTTTAATGTGTAAACCTATATGTAGTTCCAATTCAGTGTAGGATATTGTTCATTTCACAGTTAAGTGATGAAGGCTAAAAGTAATAACAAAAAACAGTAATAACTACCATCTATTGTGTGGACCAATGTGTTCAACCAGGCATTGAACCAGATGGTTTGTTTTCAGCCTCCCAACACCATCATGAAGTTAGCCTCTCCCCTGCCCCCCCGCATTTTACAGTTTGGGAAGATGATATTAAGTGGTTTGCCCAAGTTCACAGAACTGTAAAGGGCTGGAGTCAGTATTTAAACACAATCTGATTCTAAAGGCTTCCAAAGTTTGTTTTATATTTCTAAGGGAACATAATTTCTGCATACATAATTTATGATAATTTTTGATGATCATAATTTATGATGAAATTATATAATAAAAACTGATGGCTTAATGGCATGAACCTTTTTAAAAAAAAAATATCATTGGGTTGGGGAGCCAGAGTGGCTCAGTTGGTGGAGCGCCTAACTCTTGATTTTGGTTTAGATCGTGATCCCAGTGTCATAGAATCAAGCCCCACATCAGGCTCCAGCTGGGCGTGGAGCCTGCTTAAGATTCTCTCTCTCCCTCTGTCTCTCCACCTCTCTCTCTCTCTCTCTCTCCTTCTCTTTCTAAAATTAAGAATTAATAAAAATTTTAAAAATGTTTAAAAAAATAACATTGGGGCGCCTGGGTGGCTTAGTAGGTTAAGCGTCCGACTTTCGCTTAGGTCATGATCTCGCAGTTCGTGGGTTCGAGCCCCGCGTCGGGCTCTGTGCTGACTGCCGGCTCAGAGCCTGGAGCCTGTTTCAGTCTGTGACTCCCTCTCTCTCTGACCCTCCCCTGCTCACGCTGTCTCTCTCTCTCTCTCCTAGAAATAAATAAAAACATTAAAAAAAAAATTTAAAAAAAAATAACATTGGCCTTTCTGGAGTGATCAAATTCTTAATTTTTCCATCATGAATATTTTGCATTCAATAAGCACTTACTATCATGCATATTCCTGTGATGGCTTTCTTCTTTTTTTCCCTTAAGTTTATTTATGTATTTTGAGAGGGGGAAGGGGCAGAAAGAGAGACAGAGAGAGAGAATCCCAAGCAGGGTGCGCTCAGTTTGATCTCATGTCTACAAGATCACGACCGCAGCTGATAGCAAGAGTCAGATGCTTAATGGACTGAGACAGCCAGGCGCCCTGACTTTCTTCTTAATGCACACACTGTCCTTCTTCAACTTTCTGAGTCTGAAAATAAAAACTGAGGATTGCATTTATATCCAGGATTTAATCTTTATTAAATTTAATCTGAAAAATTTTTATAAAAGTTAAATATTATGTGAACTTAATTAAAAAGACAAAAACTGCAAATAAGCACACAGAAAAAAATCTAAAATTCCCTATGATGTCAACGTCCAGGGATAACCACTATGAAGACTTTGGTGAATATCTTTCCAGGCCTTCAGCTTAAATTAAATATGTATTATCATATCTCACGAAAGTGAGACTGTACTACATATATGTTTGTTGATTTTGTTTTACTCAGTAGTACAGATATAGCATTAATACACCATTCTTAATTTTGTGTAATATTCCATTGCATACTTATAACAACTTACTAAACCAGTTCCTCAAGTTTGGACATTCAGATTATATTTATATATTTTGATGCTATATATATCAGGCATCCTCATTTTAACCATGACAGAAATAAAGGGTGACATGAAGGTTGTCAGTTTTCAGTAAATGCATTGTAGAAAAATGTATTTTGCAAAAAACATTGCAAATAATTGCAAAAATTACATGAGGGCTGTATATCCATGTAAACTCCTTGAGGTTAGAGATCAAGCCTTATTCATTTTTACATTGATAGCAGGAACTCCATAAATGTTTGTGAATGAATGCATAGTTTACCAGAACTTCAGTCCTTGAGGTTTGTATTTTTACGCAGAGCTGCATTTGTTAGAGGCTTTTCTTTTTGGCATTGTGGAATGGACACTGGCTCTTCTAAGAGTCACAGAATTTAATAGAAGCTTGAAGGAGTTTGTAAAAACTGCCTTTTAGATGATGAGAAATATGTGTGAATAACCATATGAACACAGCCAAAGTATAGTGTAGGTGAAGTTCAATTTCATCCCATGCCTTCCAGACCCAGATGCTTTCCCGCTGCCTTCTTACCCCACTGTCAAGACTCTCCCACTAAGAATCAGGGACGTTCTAGAGCATGGTGGGGAAAAACCTAGGGCTTTAAAGTCCATAGACTTTTGTGGCGCCTGGGTGGCTCAGTCGGTTAAGCATCAGACTTCGGCTCGGGTCAAGATCTCACGGTTCGTGGGTTCGAGCCCCACATTGGGCTGTGTGCTGACAGCTAGCTCAGAGCCTGGAGACTGCTTCAGATTCTGTGTCTCCCTCTCTCTCTGACCCTCCCCTGCTCACGCTGTCTCTCTCTCTCCAAAATAAATAAATTAAAAAAATAATAAAGTCTGTAGACTTTTGGTATCAAACCTCAGTGCCAGTACTTATTAGTTATATATAAATTGTCAAGTTACTTTCTTATAACATGAGTTAGAAAGGCCACCTTGTTGTGAGGCTTAAATGGGCTAATGTTTGCAAACATATACAGGGTCTTGGACATAATGTGTCCCAGACTTAAAGCTACTACTATTATAACATGTGTGTATATACACTCTTGCATGTGCGTGTGCAAATACATATGAGAGCCAGCTATCATAAGTATGGGGTGCTATTCAAGTTTCCCATGTTTAAGGCTTTTGTTGAATAAAATCATAAATGCACTTCAGATCTCATTTGCTAGCCTTGCAATATATTCAATGCAAAATTTCTTTTAAAAAAATAATACAGTATAGAATGCTTTCCAAGGCAGATTTGCCTGAAACAAGTGTCCTTATAGCTCAATATTGTATTTAAACTAAGAAATTTTCTGTAATTTCCTAAAAAATGTCATGATGAATTAAACATCACTTGACTCATCTTCTTGAAGGTCAGTAGTTTTAAATAGCACTCATTTAGGGCATGTGTACATTAACACTGCATTCCAACTATATGCAGAAAAGTGACCTGGAGATTGTTTACTTCTTAGAAGGTTATATATTACAAAATGAACAGTTGATGAAGTTACAGTGTGTCCCTGTAAAAGATTGACTGGATTAGGTAGAATCTGGAAGGTTCTTTTTGGCCACTTACCTAAAGTGAATGATGTAATCATTAGAAGAACAAATCAACGGGGATCATTTCTAATTACTATTTTTAACATTTGTCAGCATGTTTACATTTGTCGGCATGTTTACATTTGTATTATTAAGATCTGCTGCTCTCTGAGGGGAAATGATAACCTTAATATTGGTTGTCTTCTGAGTCTGTAAATCTGCAAGCTTCTCACAACAAGGTCATCAAAATAACCTGTCTCAATATTTTTCGAAGTGAGGCTCATTAACTTCAGATGAGGATGTGGTAGATAACATCAGTGTGCATCTCAAATTATTTCTGTCATGGGCTATGTTAAACTGCACCAAACTTCAACTCAGTGCGAAATAACGGTAAAATCTCGTGACATCTTAGGTAATTGTGACATTTCCTCTGCCACTCCCCAAGAATCACCACTCTGTCTTTTTTACCTGCATCCATAGTTGTCCTCATAATCCATGGCGCTACGGCTGGACCTTCTCCCTCAGGGCATCTGCCCTCGTGCGGGCTGAGCACACGGAACGGCAGAGGTAGAAGGAGAAGCCTGTCTCCCTTGGCCCTTGGCCACCTGCACCAGCTTTTGTGTTCAGCTGAGAGACCGGTCACAGCCAGAGTTGTCATTTTTACTTCTCCTTCTTCATGTATTTCCCTCTTCTTTTTCCACTTTTTTCCTTTTAACACTCAGTGCTTCACTCTTTGGTACGCGCTCTGCAGGTAATGTGCGTTCCTCTGCATGAAGCATTCCCTCTACATACAAGTTTATGTCAGTGACGAGAAAATACATGACTTTGTATCAGCCAAAATTTTGTGACACTTTTACAACCCTAGGTGAGAAAAACACAACTTAACGTGGTCTATATGGCATATTTTTTACAAGTTTATTTTGCATTCTTCTGGAAATGGGGTCTGGAACATAGAAACTCAAGGCACCCATTACATTTAAGAGTTTGCTGAAATTAAAGGTTAGAAGGTAGCATAGGAATGAGCTTCCTAAAGGCAGGAACAGCGCCATCTCTGGTTGTATGTCGAGAGTGCCTGGGACCAAGTAGATGAGAACTGAACGTTGAAAATAAGTTTTGAAGTAAGAACACTGACCACTTACAGCTCCATTAGGAAGGAAACTACATCCTCATTCTTTGTGTGAGCAGCCTTTGCATTTGTAGTGAAGGAATTACTTGTCTTCTGTGTGACCTGACATGGACCCCAGATTTGTCACATGACTTGGCTCATGCCCAAGGGCTTGCAGGAACTAGTTTCTCCTTCCTGGCCAGCGTTCCTGAAAGAATCAGTAACCGTGACCCACATCACGTGTAGCTTGTGGAAAGGAACTGGGGCACGCGATTCAGTCCTAAAGAAGGAAATGAGACATCAGTCTAGTTCTGAACTCCCCATAATTAAGGAAATTATTTATTATCATGACTTTATCAATTGGTAGCTTGTATTTGATGTCTGAGTGTATGATGACCTGGAAAACCCTTCTTGATTTTCAATGTAGATATATGCTGTATGCACATTATGCATAATGTGTGTGTGTCCTTCTAATAAGATGTCAATTTCAATAAGAAATATAAGGAAAACCTGGAAGCTTAGTGCACATTAATTACTTATTTCATGGTCATTACCCTCCTTTTCTTGGAACACCAAGTTCGTCTATGGAACAAGCTAGATCGTTATTTTAAAAATCCATTCCTACCTGATAGAAGGTCAGCCCTTTGGCAAGATAATAAACAATATACAGAAGTGCAGATTTTTCTCTTGAAAACATTTTCTTTTATTGTTTTTAAGTATATTTATTTATTTTGAGAGAGAGAGTGATCAGGAGAGGAGCGGAGAGAGAAGAGAGAATCCTTGGCTGTTATTGCAGAGCCCAATGTGAGGCTCTATCATATGACATTAGGATCATGACCTGAGCTGAAATCAAGAGTCAGATAGTCAACCAACTGAGCCACCCAGGTGCCCCTTGAATACATTTTAAGCATTTTATCTTTCCCCCATAAAATCCTGTGTTTTAGAATCTTAAAAAGTAAAATTTAGCTGCAGCTTTATAACATATTGCTAAGTTACTGTGATTATCAGTAAACAAAAGGAACATTTAAAAAATATATTTCTTTTTTTTTTTTTAATATTTTTATTTATTTCTAGGGGAGAGAGAGAGAGAGAGAGACAGCGTGGGTCAGAGAGAGAGGGAGTCACAGACTGAAACAGGCTCCAGGCTCTGAGCTGGCAGTCAGCACAGAGCCCGACGCGGGGCTCGAACCCACGAACTGCGAGATCATGACCTAAGCGAAAGTTGGACGCTTAACCGACTAAGCCACCCAGGCGCCCCTAAAAAATATATTTCTAATTACAATGCAAGTTTAAACTATTAAACAAATTACTTATAAGCTTTTACAGATTCATAAAGAAGAAAGCAAAGGAATAAACACTTAAGGAAATACAAGTTTCTTTTTGAAGTCCTACTTTATATTAATGCTGATTCTTAAAGTTTGAAACATCTGCTGATTTCTACAAGTAAGGCAAAATAAACACAGACATCCAACGAAAGTAATTTTGCACTAATTAGGCAGCAGTCCTTTGGGTGTTTTGCAGCGAATGATTTATATTTTCTCAAGAGAATTTTGTTTTGTGTGCATGCATCAAACTTTATTGTGTTTTAAGAGAGTTTCATTTTGTAGAGAGAATAGTTCACTTTAAATCATTTCTACTCTCTAAAACGTGGGATTGATTTTTGTTGGACAAAATGTATAAATTACACTGTCCAGAATCACTTTCAACCTTCTAAAAATGAACTTCGGCTCATTAGAAAGAAGACTGAGGCGATCCTTTTCCTCTAATGATATAGGTTATGTGAGTAGCTCCCTTTTGAGATGATTTGATGGTCTTCTGCCATCTGGCGGCCACTATGGAAGTGTCACCAGATAGAGCAATGATGGTGTAATCTAGAGCTAAATTAGAATACATTTACTTATTCTGAATTCATGCTTTGTCATAAATTTGTGGTTTTGAAGAATTTTTCTTTTATTACCAAAGGAACATCCCATCCTAAATCCTTAGTAGACCAAAAAAAAAAAAAAAACATTAACAGTTTTTACAGTGAATAATCCTATCTCTGAGTCATAAAAGTTATACATGTATTATTTAAAGTATATACATTTATATTTTTCTGGACAATTTACATACCATTGCTAGCACAGCATACATAGGCTAAAACTCCTGTTCTAAATATTGTATATAAAATTGAAGTTTCAATTTACAAGGTCAATTGTTAGTTTTGGGTGCCCTCCTGTGTTCATAAGCAAAACTACAAAGGCTATTTTGGTCACATTCTGATGCTGTTGTTGGCATGTTTTCATTGAGTCTTTCTTTGTGTTCGTGACCATTGGCTGACTTAAGTCAATCGCATGGTCTCATCTGATGGCTTTGTAACTTCAGATATCTCCCAAAAGCAAAGCATGGGTTCTGTGAGCACGTCAGTCTTTAGCTTGAGAGACCTTTCTCACTTTCTTTTGCAAATATATCTAGCCTATGAAGAGATTATATTTCTTGCTTTGCTCCATTAGCACAATATCATACAATTTTTTATTTTTACTTTTGTAATTATCCCAAATTACCACATTATGAGTGCATTTCAGAAATTATCAAAACAGTCTTTTTAATGGGACTAAATTTTTGGCATGATTCTCAGTATAGACTTGAATTCATTTTAAGAAGAACCTGAACAGTTTTCAAAAAAATTTTTTTTTCAGATCAGAGAAACAAATTTTCCTAAGGTTAATTGCTTAATCTATTTAAAATACCAAAGTGGGATTTTTGTCAGCAGGTCCAAAAAATACAGAAATGAGAGTTTTAGTTGTTCTCCTATGGTTTTCTCTTATAGGGAACTTTAAATTATTTCAAGGATTTTGAAACAACAAAATGTCTGATTATAGACCATCTTTTATAATTTAATTCTCCTCATTCTGAGCTAAACATATGTTTCAGGTACCAAACAATAAAAGAGAGAGAAAAGTAAAAACATCATGAACTTGAAGATATCCTTTCTTTATTTCTAAAATTGAATTCATATTCCAAATATATTCAAAATAGGGTTCTACACAATATAGAAATAAAAGCTGTGGTTCTTGTGTTTATTATCTACTACAATAGTTCAGATCTGTTCAGGGGGGCGAGAGGAATAATATAGGAGAACATGAAATTAAAACAATAGTAGTGTTAAAACAGACAGTTCAAAATGACACAGATCACTCCCGTGGCAGAGATCAAAGCGTGCATAACAAGAGGAAGCATTTGACCTAGACCTTTCCTGAATGGGAAGGTAGACACAGATAGGTAAGAGGGAAGGAAGAAGTATTTCAGATACACAAATTGGCAGAAACAAAAGCTTCACAGTGGAGAAGTGTAACTTTTTACCTTCTGTTGAAATAAAGCGCAACAGAAATCTTCATAGAATATGTCTTATTTGTTAAAAATCCTAGAGGCTGATGGTTGTTTCAATAACTGTACTTTTTTTTTCTCTGAAGTTTGTAGTTCAGAACCAGAAAATATTCAGGCTGACCCAGAAAATTATACCAGCCTTCTTGTTACGTGGGAGAGACCTCGAGTGGTTTATGACACCATGATTGAGAAGTTTGCAGTTCTGTACCAGCAGTTAGAAGGAGAAGACCAAACCAAGCATGAATTTTTGACGGATGGCTATCAGGACTTGGTAACTATAAGATCAATTGTTTCATGTATTGATAACACTATAGTTTAATGTTCAAGGTAAGAACTTACATATGATTATATATTGTTGCCCTAAACTTTCTATGAAACTCTCCGGTGGGGAGGAGGGAAACAGAAGCGACACTAAATTAGGTCCAGACTGACAGTGAATTACACTAGGCTCTTATTTGTTTTCAATTACAGGAAGATCACAGCTTTGCTAACAACAACATTATAGAATAGACATGTAGAGAAGACTTGGAAACTAGAGTTCGTCTAGTGTATCCTCTCTTTAAGAATAAAAGGACTCAAAGAACAGTTGACTGTTATCGCACAGTTGTGGAAATAATTGGATCTGGAATCTCCGTGCTCGAATACTGTCATATATCATTTCTCACACCATACTCTTCCGGCACAAGAAAATAGAGTAGGGAACACTTTGCATCAACTTTCCAAGTAGTAGACGTGAGGTCAGTTGTGTCAGACCTTTTTAACAAAAGGCAGATCATCTTTAGGAAAAGATCCACTCCCTCTTCCTCCCCACCCATGCACACGAATTAAAGAAAATAAAGTATGGTATGGAATGGTTGAATCACTGTATTGTACACCTGAAACGAATACAGCACTGTATATTAACCAACAGGAGTTAAAATTAAAACTTTTTTTAAAAGTACAGATTCCTTCTGACCAGAGCATCGCAGTATTAAACTTGGCCTTGGTAGGAAAGGATTAGCCATAGATTGGGTCTAGTTGAGAAAACCCTATCTGGTGGTGGCTCTAGGAAAGCCCCACCGCAGGTCAAAGACACTGGACTATGCATTCAGACAACTAGAGTCCTGCAAGGCCTAGGAACTTGAACTTAAACAAAAACTGTCCTTGTTACCAGGGTGTGGAATACCATATGGGCAAATTGATAAAATACTTAACTTTTTAATCAAGGTATCTAGAACAGGGACGCCGAACCATGGACGTTGTGTCATTTATGGGAATTTGCCATTTTTCATTTCATAATGATATTAAGAAGACAATAGTTCTATTACTATCTGGCTTATAGATTGTAATGGTAAAGAGATAAATTGGGTTTTCAGTGTGTTTTTCCCATTTTGTTCTTTGCAAATGGTCCATGTTTATTTGTCTAAAATGTTAATTTGTAGATTTGGGTACTCATTATGAACTTGATGAGTTCTAGTTGAAAATGAAACTTTCTAAAACTAAACTTTTTAAAAAACAAAGAGGCCTAGTTTTCCAGTGTCTTCATAATTCACAAATGTCACAAATTCAACGTAACAACATTGCGTAAACTTTTTCTTACATTAATAAAATGTAAATATTTTTCATTGAGAGATGTCTATTATTTAAGGACTCTTATGAGAATAATCCCTTTAGGGCACCTGGGCAGCTCAGTCGGTTGAGCCTCCGACTTCGGCTCACGTCATGATCTCACGGGTGGTGGGTTTGAGCCTCACCGAGAGCAAGGAGCCTGCTTTGGATTTTGTCTCCTCCCCACCCTCCCAGATTGCACATAAACTCTCTCTTTCTTAATAAATAAACATTTAAGAGAATTTAAAAAAGAATAATACACTTATATAATTACTGACATCTCTCTTTTAGGGTGCTATTCTCAATAATTTACTACCCAATATGAGTTATGTGCTTCAGATAGTAGCCATATGCACTAATGGCTTATATGGAAAGTACAGTGACCAGCTTATAGTCGACATGCCTTCGGATGACCCTGGTAAGTGCTCTCCTGATATGCCTTTATATAATCTACATAAGGAAGCTAGTTTAGTTACTAGATACAATGGTGCTTTCTCTGTGACTTTATATTGTTTTGGCTAAAGGGCAAAATGATTTTTCTTTTAATCTGAATCATCCACTAATTTTGTGAAGCATAAAAACCATTTTCATTCAGCAGATCTGGGACAGGACAATAAGTAAATTTATTCTAAATATTGAATTCTTCTATTTTTAAAATAAGAATAGCAAAATTGGTTGTTACATCTGTAACGGTCATTGACTGAAAATAGCAATGTAAATATTAAGACTTGTATTTTGATAATGAAGAGTTGGTTTCACTTGTGTTTATTTCCTTTTTCAGCCCCCAAAACATTTTGTAGTAAGTATATACATGATCCTAGGATCATGTGAGGTACTTTGAAATATCTATACACAGCATCCAACAGTTTATCTTAGATAATTTTATCCACTTTTTATAATTCTGTGTGGAGTGGAGGAGACTGCTTTTCTCTTAGTTGATTTGCCAGTACTGTTTCACAAAGTAAAACAAAGATTTTACTTCTAATTGTATTATTTTTGCATGCATCTTCTTTAAGGATTATGGGAAAATCTTTTGATCTAAAACCTTATGCAATAACTATATGAAGTACAGGTCATCATAATTTAACAATTTACAAATGTATATAATTAAAGTCTTTCTTTTGCTAATATAAGCAATTTTAAAGTAATAGAATGGAATTATATATGTATGTGTACATATGTACATGTGTATACACACAGACATCATACATATACATATTTATAAATATATGCAAACACACATGCTTAAATGTAAACATTCTTTGGTCTTCCCTACCCATGAGTCTACTCACTGATATTTTTATAAATTTTTAATGGAGATAGATAGTAATAAATTATATTAATTATAGCATATTCCAGTTTGACATATTGAAGGAAAACTGATGTGTATTGATTAGCCTTTGTAGTCCGTATGTTACAGCAGGGATTATAATCCATTATGAGCTTGTTCACTCATTACCTCAACATAGTTGTTCTCAGCAATCAAATTTTTAAGTATATATGTCAGAGCTTTAGAGGTTAGATTAGGTATCCTCCTAAAACACAGGCTACAAACTTGCCAAGTTACTTCCCAGATTAAAATGTTGATGGCTAATGAATATCACTACTGTCATGATGACAATATCACTATTTGGTATTTCTTATGATCTGCCTCATGGCCTGTGTATGATGCATTGCTTTTATTTAGCATTGTTTTACAAAATTAGTTTATTTTTAAATGGAATGTGAGCTCTAAATGTTATTGAAAGGTGAGTATCAAATTAACTGCCCATAGCTTCAGTTACACTTATGCTCTGACTGCCATTCCTCAGGCACGTTCCTCGCATGGATCCACCTAGAAAATCACATCTTTAGCAGGGTGTCATTCACCGTATTGGCCAATAGAACATGTGAATTGATGAAATGTGACATAAAAATCTCCTCTAATCCTATTGTGTGTTTCAGAATGGGAATTCCACATTCATTTAATTTACTATCTTGGTTTAATTATACCACTCTCATCTGCACAGAAAACAGTTTCCCAGGAGTTTACAAACAATAATTCTAGCTATTTGCTATGTTCTTTCTCACTCTATCCACTATGCCAAAATTTTAAACTTTCTGAATTTTTTCTCTTTTTTCTTTTTGAGATGTTTATTGCATAAAGAAAAACAGATCGAATGTCTGTTTTCTACAGAAATGATTTCTGAGTGATCCTTTTAGGCTGAGTCAACACTTGCACAAAGTATGACATTCTTGTATCATTCGTAGCACTTTCACATTTGTACAAAATAAGAAATATTATAACTTGATTTCCATTTATTTAAAGGCTGGGGACACTGCTGAGCTAATGAGATGTTAGTTTGGACAAACCATTTGATCTCCATGGATGTCTGTCCTTTAAAGCATTTTGTACAGTAATGATGTTTTAGTAAAAGATAGTGTTTGATTTAATGTTTCACTATGATATTCCTCTTAAAAGCAACGGTTAAAAACTTAGATTATTCCTTAATTATTCCTACCAAAAAGTCCTTCATCAGAAGCCAATTTACCCAAAGTTTGAGGTCTTCTTAATTTGCATAAAAAAATATTTGTTACTTTAGATCTCATTTTCTTTCTGATCTAGAAGGCTGCACTGGCATTTTAATTCATGTATTTTCAATTTGTTACTAAAATTACATTATTTTAAATACTTCTGTGGTAAATACATCACAGTAAAAATGTTGACGAAAGTACTGTCGCGTGGCTTAGTATGATGATGCTTGCAAGAGTCTTAGAATTTATGTGGCTAATAGAGATGTGAGTGGCTTTTGAGTTTGCTGATTATTTCATTGTTTTTATTAGTACCATTTCATCTTGTTAATTATGTTGTTCATTACCTTAGTAACATTGTAATGTATCCTGTTGAGTTGATTTTTATTATTTTGGGTGAGCTGTTTTCTAAAGACTGTATCGTTATTTGCTTTTGCTAGAAAGAAATGAAGGAGGTCCTTTATAACTGCCCTCATTCTTTCAATAGTAGATTTCACATATTTTAATCAATATCCACGAAAGAAATCTTAATCTTCCAAATTGTGCGCTTCACTTTGGCTAATTTGATTATTGCTTGTGCATTTTAATTATACTTGCTGTGTACAACAATATCACCATAAAACTGGTGTTCACAAAATATTATTATAAACTGCTATTTTAAAATCCATGCATAAATGCGTATTAAGAAACCATTTAAATTTGTCTAGGAAACTTTTTTAAGGTTAAACTGAAATGTATATTCTTTCCAAAGACTTAATAGAAAATTATATTTATGAATACATAAATCATAAATATATTTATGTCATTGTAACTAAAATAACTGTCATTTCATTCTATAATGTACAGCTAATTATTGTACAGTTATAGAGGATATTATTCCAGTACATGTTTTAGGGCCTTGATAATTACATGTGTTAAATTTACATGTGTGGCGAATTAGATCACATGCTTTTCTGTTGTTGCGTGTTTTTCAGTTATGTAACAGTTGTGCTTGTTAAATCACTATATACATGTCCTTATTCTGCCTGTACTGCCCTATCCTGTGGGTGTTACAAGATTTAACATCACAGTTTGAAGAGACTGCAATCTACGGTTGCTTTGACCTTTTGCACTGTGAAACTTGGCTCCTCTTCAAACAATTAAATAAGCCTTGCTTGCCAACCCATGTCAGTGTTGCTGCTTTTTTGCCTTATGGAATATTAATGTGTTACTAACAGGCTCTTTTAGAAAATGCAGCATTACATGTGCTCGACAACAAAACCAGAATGAACCAATAGTTTTTGCTGAGTTGTCACACATAGTGAATTTCAAGTGTTCACTCAAAAAAAAAAAAAAAAGAAAGGAAAAGTATTCACAACCTTTACTGTTAGACTTTTTGTAGCCTTCGTGCAGTCTACTGGGACCGAGTGCGTGAGAAGACTGTAAAGCATTATAATTGTTGAGCTCCTAATATATTAGTAGTGCCTGAGTCAGATCAGTGGTGACTAAAATATCACTTATTTGTGAGGAACCAGCAAGCCAAAGGGTACCCAGTATGCGATCTTGTGCTGAGTACTTGAACTACACCTCGGGTACTCTGAACTCTCAGACTCAGAAGTATGGCTTCAGAATCTCCAGGAAGATAGAAAAATTTTTTCTAAAATTATTTGATTTCAAAATTGTTCTGAAGAGGCTCTGCAGGAGAGTTCTGGATTATATGGAGGAAGGTGTATTGAATTGCTCTTGGGCAACCACGGAATTTTAGTCAATTCACATAATCTAATAGGAAACCAAAATGAAGATCCTTCAAAGAGGGTTAATACATACAGATCTGAAGACCCCCAGACTTGGGATATTCACCCATAAGAGGGCCATGAAGCAAAGAGGGACCAAAGGACTGTGGGGACCCATACATTTTGCCCCTAGGCTCCAAAGCGTCCAGAAGATGTCTTACCACTAACTGCAGTGAACAGCAAGGCCAGTTTCAGTACCTACTCTTCGGAGAAAGTACTGGGTAAAATCACACATTTTAACTTAATAGGAACCAGAATCCGTGTAGTTAATTTATGCTGCAGTAAATGGATAAAAATAAATTAAATGCAATAATACTCTTCGAGAACATTGGAAGAAAAGGAAATCAGTCCTCAATGTGATAATTATATACACCCTGTGCCTGCTTTGACAGTCATAAGAAAATTACTTTTACTTATTAAAAGTATCAAGTTAAGTAAAGTTAGACCATGCTTTTGTTTGCTCCCTTGTTTGTTTTTAATTTTACAACATTTCTTTAAGCATGTTGAGGAGAATGGACTATCACTGAGTTTTTTCCCCATCGCCTCTTAACAGAGAAAAATCTACAGACTATGTATCACTAACAAATATTTGTTATGACTTGCCCCTATTAACTTTAAAATATTTTAAAAGTACTCGAAAAGGTATGACTCCATTTAAAAGCATTTCAATAAAGGAGCACCTGGGTGGCTCAGTCGGTTGAGCATCCAACTTCAGTTCAGGTCATGATCTCGGGGTCTGTGAATTCGAGCCCCGTGTCAGGCTCTGTGCTGACAGCTCAGAGCCTGGAGCCTGCTTCAGATTCTGTGTCTCCCTTGCTCTCTGCCCCTCCCCAGCTCATGCTCTGTTTCTTTGTGTCTCTCAAAAATAAGTAAACATTTAAAAACAAATAAATAAATAAAAGCATTTCAATAAATTATGGCTTATTTCACGTGCTGAATTTGAAGGTTTCGTATGCATGAACTTCTCTAATTGTCGTTTGTATAAAATCATATTGAAATTTCTTATTTGTCTTTTACAGTTTAGTTGCACTCCATCTTTAAGCTCACATGTATTTATTTCCTTAGGGGTTATAGAGATACAAGTGTTCCAGACTATTTGAAATCATTTTAATTTGAAAATGTGAAGAATAAAGAGCATGAAAAACAAGAAATAGAAAATGGAGAAACATTAATGATCCAAATAAAGGTTTCCAAACTCTTTCACAGTCAGTTTCAACAAGAAAAAAAAAATAATTGAATGTTAAAATTTAATTCAGGGCTAAATTAACAGTGTTCAGGGTAAGTAACTTCGAGATAGCTAAATAGTCAAGAGTATTAATTTTATCTAAGTTCACTTGATAGCGTGACTCACTTCTAAATTCGTCTTGAATTCTCCTCTAAATGGAAAGCATGCACAGGACCACATTTTGTAGTTTTACATTTCTTAATATCTGGAGATTTTCTGTTAAAAATAACTCAAGAAAGTCTATTATAAGACAGGACTGGATTTGATAAACATTTCATGTTAGTCCAGTTTTGCCTTTGGAAACTATGTGTAGAGTGTGCATTTCCTCTGAGGATACCTGGAGGTATAAAACATAGAACATAAGCAGCATTGGGATAGTGAAGAGCCTGAATCTTGGGAGATGGAGTGAGATTCTATAAAATAACAGGAATAAGGGAACTATTTCTGCAGTAATGCTTAGTTCCACCTGCGTCCTATGCGGCACAGGTGAAGAGTGAGGAACACTGCCTCTGCAGTTGACCCCTCAGTAATTTGACATCGGGGCTACATTCCTTGTTGGAGAAAGGGAACCAGCTCCTAATCTTTTCTCACATTATCGGCAGGCTGTGTGTTAGGACTGAGATAGCCATGTACTGGAAGTACACGGATTTTGGTCTTTGGGAACAGCAGACTTGGATGAGCCCAGCCAGATCTTTGCATAGACGGCACAGCTGAGTTTCCCGGGTGAGAAGGAACCAGATCCCTCCGGTCAGTCCTTCCTGTGGCCGGACAGGCTGGACCTGCTGGAAAACACTGTTTGGTGCGGCACCCTGCGTACATATAAGCATGAGCCCAAATTCACAGCGTAAAGGGAAGCATTGGGCCCTCCACCAGAAGAAGGACTGAAAGAATAAGTAGCTGAATAAGAAAATAAATCCTGTCAGTTCTCCTAATCCCTGCCATTTCCCCCATCTATGCTGATGAAAAATTATTTGGATTTTTTTATACTCAGTCTGTCCCCCTTTCCCTTCTTAGCTTCAATCACATGGAGAGGGGAGGGAGGAGGGGACGGGAGTTGGATTACAGGATGGAAGTGAAGGTTTTGAATGCAGTTTCATATAAGCTTATGGAGCAGTGTGTCGTGTAGTGTTCAGTAGTGTTGAAAAGTCAAATCTGAAATTTTTATTTTTGGAGATTCTGTATTTTCAAAGCTAACAAGTCTTTTTTTTTTTTCCTTCCCCACCTTCCCTCTTTCCATCCAAAGGTAAACCCGCACAGCTGAAATTATTGAATAAACATTTTAATACTTTTGTTTCTAATTTTGTAGAACTTGACCTCTTCCCTGAATTAATTGGAACTGAAGAAATAGTCAAGGTAATATAGCTATTTTTTATATTAAAATGTTTTAAAATTAAAAACCTTTTTTTCAGTTGTTGGGTAGGTTTCAGATGTTGCATTAATCAAAGTTCATGTTGCATTATTCATTGTGGGATTAGTTACCAAGCATTATAGGTAGTGATGTAATCGATATACATGATACTTTCATAAAGAGTTAGAAGATACTTTGATAGTATAATAAAAATAACAGATAGAAAAGGGTTGGTGATAATGAAAAAATGAACTTTAAAGGTAATTATAGCTATAAACTATAAATATAAATTAGAATTTTTCAGCATTCAAGTTTTTCTAAAAGATTAAAACAATATTTAACCAATTCTTAACATTTCTACAGTTTATTTATAAGTAACTTAACCAGTGGTTGACAGAATGATAATAAATGAACCAAAACTAAGATGTATATATTCTTTTGCCCATTTAATCTGAATAGTTGTGTTTGGATTACTCATATGATAAGTGTCTGTTACTAGCATAATGTCCTGTAAGTAAATAGATATTTAAGAATATTTATAGGGATGCCTAGGTGACTCAGTCGGTTAGCCATTGGACTTCAGCTCAGGTCATGATCTCACAGTTCGTGGGTTCAAGCCCCACATCCGGCTCTGTGCTGACAGCTCAGAGGCTGGAGCCTGCTTCAGATTCTGTGTCCCGCATTCTCTGCCCCTTCTCAACTTTCGCTCTGTCTCTCTCTCTCTCTCTCTCTCAAAAATGAATAAACATTAAAAAGAAGAATATTTACAAATTTTAACATTGTCTTAATTTCTGAAGTAAAGAAAAAATGACTCATGTAGCTTCTATTTCATCCTAAACCCAAATATACTGTTCATCTTAACTGAGATTATATGTTAAATCCAGACATTATTCTTTTTTTTTTTTTTTTTTTTTACAAATAGTTTATTGTCAAATTAGTTTCTACATAACACTCAGTGCTCATCCCCAAAGTGCCCTCCTTCATGCCCATCCCCCC
>NW_024080792.1:439118-470254 GCF_003009895.1 Hyaena hyaena
CTGATATGTCATTTGCAACTATCTTTTCCCATTCCGTTGGTTGCCTATTAATTTTCTGGGTTGTTTCCTTGGCTGTGCAGAAGCTTTTAATCTTGATGAGGTCCCAACAGTTTATTTTTGCTCTTGATTCCCTTGCTTTTGGGGATGTGTCAAGTAAGAAGTTGCTGCGGTGGAGGTCAATAAATCCAGACATTATTCTTAATGTAGTAATGTATGCATATGTACATATGTGTGTATGAGATCATAGAGTGTGATAACTAATGCTCTTATCTGGCAATAAGTAGTAATTAGGTTGTTTTTACATGTATAATTATCTCCTTAGTTTATATATCTTACGGCAGTTCTCTCTTGCAAAGGATTATTTTCCAAAGTTAGCAGTCCACCTTTTCAAAGAGTTCACACAATTCTGCCAAGGGTATTTGTGTGTGCGTGTGTGCGCGCACGCCCATGTGCATGTGCACGTGGATAGGTGTATACTAGAAATGATCCCTGGGTTACAGACTGCCAGCTTCTCATTGTACCTTCACATGGCAGAGAGCAGAGCAGAAGAAGCAAGCTCTTTCATGACTCTTCCTATAAAGGCACCAATCCCATTCATGAAGGCTCTGTGCTTATGACCTCATCGAATCCCAGATACCTCCTCAGGTCCCCACTTCTTAATATTATCACTTCAAGGAGTAGGATTTCAATATATGAATTGTGGGGTGGGGGAGGGCACAAACACTTAGCCCATAACACTATCCACTACCACTGATCCACGCAGGAATGAATGATGGAAGTTGGCAAAAACTTGGAATGTATCTGTAATGGTTTTTAAAACTGAATGTGGAAGTGAATAGTCTTAGGGGCTGTTTCTCAGATTGCCCTTAAATAAAAATGCATTACTTTGAAGGACAAAGTATCTATAGCATGATCATGGCCTTTACAGTAAGAAATTTTTAAACGGAAGCTGTGAAGGATACCAGGTGAGACACAAACCAAAACCGTAGTGGAAGGAAGAGTCACAGTAACTTCAGAAGAAATGATAAGAAGGAGGATACTTTTAAATATCTGTGCTTTCACATACGTACAAAGTAATCATAGAGCAGGAGTGATCTGTTCTTGAGAGGTCACATTTGGTCACATGCCTTCTAGAGACCAACAAGGTTTGGTTAGGTGGGCTTGGTGAATGGTGCATTATTTTCATTACATTCTGAGAATTATCTGAGCATGGCTTGTTTCTTGGGGTTTTTTTTCAGTTTATTTATTTTGAGAGAGAGAGAGCGAGCACAAGTGGAGAAGGGGCAGAGAGAGAGGGCGAGAGAGAGAGATCTGGACATGGTTTAAGATTTAGATTCTTTCTACTGATATTGGTGAATTTCCTACTAATTTGTACATGGTCACTTTTCTTTTTAGGGACGTGACTTTAAAAGATCTAATAAATGAGGGGTGGCTCAGTTACGTGTCTGCCTGTGGCTCAGTTCGTGATCTCCCGGTTCCTAAGTTCGAGCCCTGCATGCAGTTCTGTGTGGACAGCTCAGAGCATGGAGCCTGTTTCAGATTCTGTGTCTCCCTCTCTCTGCCCCTCCCATACTCACGCTCTGTCTCTGTCTCTGTCTCTCTTTCTCTCCTCAAAATAAACATTAAAACATTTTAAAAATAAATAAAAATAAAAAAGTAAAAGATCTAATAAATGATAATGCTAGCAAACTGACAGAATCATATTCTGTGTGAACTAAAAATACCGTGTCTTGATAGCTCTGGCAATTTAGTTTTCTAAGCATATGATTAGACATATTATAAAATGCAGAGTTAAAAAAAAAAACAGAAAGCATAGCTCTTTTTTTAAAATTTTTATTTATTTTTGAGAGAGACAGAGGCAGAGCATGAGTGGGGGAGGGACAGAGAGAGGAGACACAGAATTTGAAGCAGGCTCTGAGCTGTCAGCACAGACCCCAACGTGGGGTTTAAACTCATAAACCATGAGATTGTGACTTGAGCTGAAATCAGACGCTTAACTACTGAGCCACCCAGGTGCCCCAACCATGGGTCTTGATTGACCTCTATTCAGAACGCTCCTGGGCCATTTCAGTGACTAAGTGTTCAAGAAAGACTGGGTCACCTGAATGGTGTTTGTAAGGAAAATACAAAATTAAATAACTAGTACTAGAAGCGTACTTTGACAATCTGTCTTTAGAATGTCTGCATGTGCCTTGAGTGGAAAATATTTCAAACAAAATTAAAAATCTAAACTTCTTCTAGTCCTAAATCTTTCTCTTATGATGGCTTAAAAATTGTGATTTACTCTAAATATATACAATGAAATATTCTGAATATGCAACTAATTAGACCTTTAAAATAAATTGTTTTATTTCCTATTATAAGAAGCTAATTGCTCTTTAGCTTGTTGGCAGATGAACTGAACAGAGAAACATAAAACAAAATAAACACAATGTTAAATAACATGGTCAATAAACACATTATAATATGCCTTTCTTTCCAAGCTGTGGTATCTGCTAATTTAATTACTTCCACAGCCTTAGAATAAAGGCAGCCATAAATAGAGTGTTTTCATTAAGTTTAATTAGTGTCCCTAGAAGGTGGATGATAAAGGTTATAGGATAGAGACATGGCCTCTGTGAGATGGTGCTTTATGAGAAGTTCCCAAGATCCCACAAGTGAAGATTAACAGCAACATAAGATATTATTAAGGATTTATTTTTCTTATTTCTTTATGTTTCATTATCTCTTGTTTGCTTTTTAAAGGAGGAAGAAGAGGGAAGAGACGTTGAAGAAGACACTATTGTGAATCTTGGAAGAGACGGTGCCACAAACCAAATAAGGAGAAAGGAACCCCGAATTCCTACGACAACAAACTACAATCGTGTAGGGACTAAGTACAATGAGGCCAAGACCAACCGGTCCCCAACACGAGGAGGCGACTTCTCTGGGAAGGGTGATATTCCCAACACATCTTTAGATTCCACTTCCCAACCAGTCACTGAATTAGCCCCCCCAAAACATTTTTCTTTGACTTCACAGACTGTAACTAAAATGCCACCTCACACCCTGGAAGGCACTTCAGCCTCTTTAAGTGACAGCTCTAAAACTATTCTCAGATTTCGGCAGATGAACTTGACCCGGACTGTAGAATCTTCAAATACAGTTTCTATAACGGAGTCTCAAGAGGTATCTACTGATATCAGCGAGGAAGAGAATTTATTGACAAGTTTCAAGCTCGATACGGGAGCTGACGATTCTTCAGGCTCCAGTCCAGCAACTTCTGCTATGCCCCTCATCTCTGAGAACACATCCCGTGGGTTTGTGTTTTCTTCAGAAAACCCAGAGACAATCACATACGATGTCCTTCTACCAGAATCTGCAAGAAATGCTTCAGAAGATTCAGCCTCATCAGGTTCGGAAGAATCTCTAAAGGATCCTTCCATTGATGGAAATGTGTGGTTTGCTAGCACTCCCCATGTGATAGCACAGCCCGATGCTGGATCAGGTAGAGAGAGCTTCCTTCAGACTAATTACTCCGAGATGCATATTGATGAAGCTGAGAAGACAGCTGAGTCCTCATCTCCAGGCCCACTGGTATCACAGGCTCCCCCAGTCACAGATATGGGGATGCCACCTTATTCTACCTTTGCCTACTTCCCGACTGAGGTAACACCTCATGCTTTTACTCCATCCTCCGGACAACAGGATTCGGTCCCCACTGTCAACGTGGTATACTCGCAGACAACTCAACCAGTATACAATGGTGAGACACCTCTTCAAACTTTCTACAGTAGTGAAGTCTTTCCTCTAGTCACCCCTTTGTTGCTTGACAATCAGATCCTCAACACTACCCCTGCTGCTTCAAGTAGTGATTCGGCCTTGCATGCTACGCCTGTATTTCCCGGTGTCGATGTGTCATTTGAATCCATCTTGTCTTCCTATGATGGTGCACCTTTGCTTCCATTTTCCTCTGCTTCCTTCAGTAGTGAATTGTTTCACCATCTGTATACAGTTTCTCAAATCCTTCCACAAGTTACTTCAGCTGTTGAGAGTGATAAGCTGTCCCTGCATGCTTCTCTGCCAGTGGCTGGGGGTGATGTGCTGTTAGAGCCCAGCCTTGCTCAGTATTCTGATGTGATGTCGCATCAGACCACTACGCGTGCTGCTTCAGAGACACTGGGATTTGGTGGTAGTGAATCTGGTGTCCTTTATAAAACGCTTATGTTTTCTCAAGTTGAACCGCCCAGCAGTGATGCCATGATGCATGCACGTTCTTCAGGGCTTGAACCTTCCTATGCCTTATCTAATAATGAGGGCTCCCAACA
Organism: Hyaena hyaena; assembly: GCF_003009895.1. Lineage (NCBI taxonomy): Eukaryota > Metazoa > Chordata > Mammalia > Carnivora > Hyaenidae > Hyaena > Hyaena hyaena. The sequence continues at coordinate 443,426 of NW_024080792.1, forward strand.
CTTCTTCACTGTTCCTTACAGTTCCGCAATACCTGTGCATGGTTCTGTTGGTGTATCGCATCAGCCTTCCTTATTTAGCAGCCCTAGCCACATTCCGGTGCCTAAGTCTTCGTTCATAACCCCAACGGCGTCATTGCTGCTGCCGCCTCATGGCCTCTCTGGGGATGGGGAGTGGTCTGGAGCCTCCTCTGATAGTGAATTTCCTTTACCTGACACAGATGGTCTGACAGCCCTTAACATGTCTTCACCTGTTTCTATAGCTGAATTTACATATGCAACATCTGTGTTTGGTGATGATAATAAACCGCTTTCTAAAAGTGACATAATCTATGGAAATGAGACTGAACTGCAGATTTCCTCTTTCAGTGAGATGGTTTACCATTCTGAAAGCACAGTCATGCCCGGCCTGTATGATGATATAAATAAGTCGAGCACGTCTTTACAAGAATCCCCCGTTTCCTTTTCTAGCACAAAGGGCATACTTCCAGGGTCTCTTGCTCAGATCGCCACTAAGGTTTTTGATCAGGAGATTAGTCAAGAGCCAGAGAATAACTTTTCAGTTCAGCCCGTACATTCTGTATCTCAAGCATTTGGTGACACTTCGCTTAAACCCATGCTTAGTGCCAGCTCAGAGCCAGCCTCCTCTGACCCCGCTTCTAGTGAAATGTTACCTCCTTCGACTCAGCTCTTATTTTATGAGCCCTCCGCTTCTTTTAATACTGAAGTATTGCTGCAACCTTCCTTTCAGGCTTCTGATGTTGACACATTGCTTAAAACTGCTCTTCCACCTGTGCCTAGTGATCCACTATTGGTTGAAACCCCCAAGGTTGAGCAAATTAGTTCTACGGTATTGCATCTCATGGCCTCAAATTCTGCTTCAAGGGAAAACATGCTGCACTCTCCATCTGTACCAGTTGTTGATGTATCGCCTACTTCTAATGTGCATGCTGCTTCACCTCAAGGTTTAACCATTTCTTACGCGAGTGACAAATATTCTGAACCAGTTTTGCTTAAAAGCGAAAGTGCCCAGCGAGTGGTGCCTTCATTGTACAGTAATGACGAGTTGTTCCAAACTACCAATTTGGAGATTAGCCACACCTTTCCCCCGAAAGGAAGGCATGCATTTGCTACTCCTGTTTTATCGATCGATGTTCCAAATACACTTACCGATAAGCTTCTATATTCTGATGAAGTTTACACCTCCACCAAGGGGTCTCTCACTGACGCGGTATTTGCTGCTATTCCAGCAGTTTCTGACACACTTGTAACTGCTGATCAGTCTGTTCCTCTAGGAAATGTGTATGTTTCCGTTACAGCTGTTTCTCCCAACAAAGATGGTTCAGTAGCCAAAACCAAGTTGCTGTTTCCTTCCAAAACAACTTCCACGCTCATTCAAAGTGCCAGATCTGATGGTGATTTAGTGGGTGGTGGTGATGATGGTGATCTTGATGATTATGATGATGAGTATGATGACAGAGATCGAGATGGCTTATCCATAAATAAGTGTATGGCATGCTCCTCCTATAGAGAATCTGAGGAAAAGGTAATGAATGATTCAGACACCCAAGACAGCAATCTTGTGGATCAGACTAATCCAACCTCATATTCACTCTCTGAAAACTCTGAAGAAGAAAATAAAGTCACAGGTGTAATACCAGACAGTCAGACCGATATGGACGGAAGTCCTGGTAAATCACCACCAACAAATGAGCTACCCCCAAACCCCAGTGGCGGAAAACAGGAAAATGACATTCAGACTGGCAATGCCCTGCTTCCTTTCACCCCAGAATCTGAAGCATGGGTACTTGTTGCAGGGGATGAAGAGAGTGGATCAGGGCAAGCTGTCTCAGATAACCTTAATGATAACGAGACTTCCACAGATTTCAGTTTTCCAGACGTTAATGAAAGAGATGTTGATGGGGTCCTGGAAGCAGACGACTCAGAAATACCTCCTGGACCCCCACAGTCCTCAACCCCGACTATCACTAGCAGGCACTCAGAAGTGTTCAACATCTCAGAGGCAGGTTAGTTATGGATCCAAGAGATAGACTGAGGTGTGGTGGTTTCCTTCCTCAAAAAATAGAAAAATCGTGAAAAGAGAAATTCGGTAAAGTGGCACATCATTCTATTTCTTAAGACATTCAACAAATCCATTTACAGTTTTTAAAGTATGATTTTACTCATTATTTCAAATGAATATTTGACATATTTTGGTTAGTGGATGGATACAGTGGTTTTTATTTATTGTCAACTTTTCATATTCTACGAGATGCCAGTTACACGCGGGAGCACTGAAATGTGCATAATGCGTTTTTAGTATACTGCCTTTTAGATGATAGATTGGAGTGTGCTGTTTTTAGACAGTTTTAATTTCTATATTCACTTATGTTCTAAAATAACTTGTAAACTAATTTCATTGCATTATAAAATGAATTATTAAACTCTGATCGTAATATGATGTAAACACCTCTCTGACCCACCCGATGGAAAATTTGTGGTCATTTTCACATCCACATCTGCCTGCGGAACTTTAAAAAAAGTTCTGTTTCTGAGTTTTGAGAGTTAATGGTAAGATGTTCTTTACAGATGGCTTTGATTTTTAAAAATTGTCTTTGTTTGATTACCGTAATGTTGCCTAAAGAGGGCAGTGTGAACTAACAAGATGCATTCTACTTTGTACTTGCGGTTATACAGCCCTTTCTAAGAAGTTAAATAATGGTCATTAATATGCATAGTATGTATAGGTATTGTATGACAAGATGTAAAACAATAGACCATTTTCTGTAGAAACGCATTTCATTTGTTAATGTATTTTATGCAAATTAGTTGATTGGCCAGATGTTTCTTAGAGCAGATTACTTGCAACATATATAATACAGATGTTTACCTTAAATGCCAGTGGGGAGAAAAAGGGAAATTCAATACCAGTAAGCATATGAAATACTAGGTAATTAATTGACTTGATCATAAGAATTTTGTAATTTGCTTTCATTAAACTTTAAGGCATTTTTTAAATTAACAACAAAAACATTTAAATCTTAATGTAGTGAGTCAACAGATAGATCAAGGTAGCATCTTGCAATCTTCCTGCATAAAAGTGGATATTTATAAGCCAGAGCATAGATACCAGTCTCATTAGGATATTTTTTTTCTCTTTGTCATTTCCATCTCTTGAATTAGTTGTATATTTTTCCTTCAGTGCAGCAGCAATTAAAGGTTTGTGCATTTTGATAGAGAAGTTTTTCTACATTCTGACTTGATACCTATTTAACATTGCATTCCAGTGTAAACACTTACACTCTAATATGTGAAAATGAATAATGAATCCATAGGTCACCATATTCATTAGTGTTGCTATATATATGAATTGTTATGTGGCTTCAATTATAGTATTTTTTAAAATTTTTATTAGGTTTACTTTAAAGACATATCAGGAGTTCATCCTTTTTATTTGATGTTACTAAGTAGTGACATCATCAATATGTTCTTGCTACATTATGCTGTTAGGGAGAGACTATATATATATTGCAAAATGCCAAACCCAGAATCATTGACCGAAACTTAGCAATTTCTTTTCAATGCACTAATTTGAATAATTATTTAGTGTATGTTCTCCCACTGATGAGGACAAAACAGTAGGAATATAACTTCCAGTATCATCAGGTAACACAAATAATGGAGTAAGTGAGATCAAACAAGATTAGGGAAAAATTCTTGCCTATTTTAAAAACTGCATCTGTAAAAAATCACATATACTCGGTCTTATAAAATAACTGAATATGCCTCTTTATCAAATGCATACAGACTAATTCTGAAACTTACTATTTTATTAGGTACTTCTAGAATGTAGAGCGTTTTATGAGACATGTTCCCTAAAACAATATAGATAAGGCCAATATTAGTATCTGCAATTTGCAAATGCATAAACTGCATAAACTGGATAATGCAAATGCATAAATGCATAAACTGGAAACTAAATTATGTTGTCCAGGTCACAGAGAGAGTTAGCACAACACTGAGAGTGGAAACATGTGTTATTGGTGTTTGTCTCTTAGAGACTATGTATTCATGATTGAGGACAATAAAATATATATAATGCTTTATTTGTAATAGCAAAATTATACTGTTTTATTCTAAAAATGTATTTTAAGGTATTCATCTTATCTTCGTTTGCTAATCAAGTAGATTCTCGTCTTATTTAGGTAGCTCGCATACACTACTGAACCTCGTCAAAACAGATTATTTTAGTCCCAACTAATGAATCTAAAAATTGATACAACTAGCTCCTCGTTACAGTATGTAAAAGCTACCAGTTTATTGTCTGTACTTTATTTTTTTTTATAAATATATTCTTTTTGTCTTGGGGGTATATTTTATTCTTTATTTTTTAAAGTAATCTCTACACCCAACTTGGGGCTCAAACTCATGACCCTGAGATCAAGAGTTGCATACTCTACTGATGGAACCACAATTTCATGTGGTACCTCATCCAGTATAAAATACCTAGATTTCATAATATGTAATTAGCCTGGATTTATCACTTTAACTCCTCAATGAAAGGGTTTATTTTAAAATCAGACCTCCCAGAGAACTTACGAGTAAAGTCATAAGTTCAAGATTATATATGTGTGTGTGTATGTATATAGTGTGTGATATATATGGTAATTAGTTACCTACTTTATGTGTTATGTATCTTACGTATATATCACATATATGATCAGACATATATATGTATGCAGATACATATACATAAACAAGATTTGCATGTAACTACATACTTATAAATATATATACTTACACACCTATATACAAATTTCTATACATATTTGTGGTCATTGAAGACCTGTGTAAATAGATAAGCTCACTTTGTGTATAAATTAATGTACGTTATTGGTTCTCAAACTTTAATGTGGATCAAAATCACCTGGAAGATTTGTTAAAATACAGATTGCTGGGCCTTGTCCACAGAGTTTCTGATTCCGCAAATTTGTGATGGTTGGCATGGGGCCCAAAATTTCCATTTCTAACAAATTCCAGGTGATGCCATTGCCAATATTCCGGGAACCACATTTCAAGATTGACTAATGTAGATAATGATATTAACTACCATTTGTAATTTCTAGGTACCAGGGACTTTTCTAAGTGAATTATTTCATTGTTTAGCCACAAAATTTCCAGTTAGATAATAATAGTTATAATAGAAAAAATGTGAAGACAATTATGTATTAAAACAAGACGCTTTCCTAAATTTTATATGGAAACTCAGTGCATTCACCAACAGATTATTTAGGCTTCAAGATGAGCCTCATTGCATGTGTAATTACCGGAGCAATGAGTAACAGTAGAAACTGAAGCTTGGACTTCTCTCATAAGTCTACTAACTACAGCTCAGAAATCGATGGATTTACAATATTTCCACTTTTTATTCAGTTTTGTGATTTTTAGTCATACCTTTACATTCCACCCTTTTCAGGCAAATGCATCCAGAATTGTAAGAACAAATGCCTAGGGAAATATGGGTCTCGCTTTTCCATTGATACATTTCTTATGTGAATAGATTAAATTCTTGACCCTTTCTGTATCATCTTTCAGAAGCTACTGTTTTAAATCTTAAGTTCTCTGCCATTAGCCTCAGTGCTGTGTTCATGAATTTGTTACTCTCAAATTTATTTGTAAATCTTTAAATTAAATCAATTCCTTTTGTTCCGTTTATCACTAGAGTAAGACACTTGGTATAAAAGAACCTAATGTGCCGGGTATGTAGAAAGCATTGTAGACTCTTGGGGAACTTCCATGTTCTGCTTAGAAAGTTCTTCCAGAACTTCGGCAGGCAGACACCATGAGGGCTTTCACTTTGCAACAGTGTCAGCATGTCACCATGGCAGAGCAGCCCTGGTGCGCCCTTGTCTGGGTTCCCCCCTGCACACACCTCAGCGTAGAAGGGAAGCATTGTGATTGGCCACTGATATCCTGCACTTCTGAGACTCTTTTGAACAACTTGGAGGGTTAGTTCCAGTTACAATGATTTTGAAAGTGCTAGAATAATAGTGCACCCAAGTGGTCACAAATATAGTCATTTGATGTCTTTTGACATTAACCCAAAACAGAATTTAAACGTTTCCATAATTTAGACTTACATATTTGAAAATAATTTCTTCGACCTCTGTACTTTTTCAGTTCACATGCAACGCTATTTTTACTTTTTTTTTTTTTAAGTGTATTTATCTATTTTGAGAGAGTGAGTGTGTGTGTGGAAGCACGGGAGGGGAAGAGAGAGAGGGAGAGAGAGAATCCCAAGCAGGCTCCACACGGTCAGTACAGAGCCTGATGCAGGGCTTGAACTCATGTGAACCTGAGTCAAAACCGAGAGTCGTATGATTAACCGGCCGAGCTCCCCATGCACCCCGTATTTTCATTTTGATAGAGAAAAATAGTTGATAAGAAAGGCATTCAAAGTAACCCTTCAAAAGCAACCTACATTTACAGGTTAAATAGTTTTCTGGGTGAAAGGTTATCCTAATGTAAGAAGGGTTATCCTAAGATTCTCTCTTTATGAAATTATTAATTGCTTCTAGCTATTTATTTAATTACAGGATTAGAAACCTTGTATTAAGATTAAATTTGGAAAATCAAGATTATATATGGTGCAGTAAGTAGCATTGTTTTTCCTGGCTATTTTATTTAAAAACTTATTTTAATACTTCTTTTATTTTCTTACTTAAATACTTCTATTTCCCTTTTAAAGAGCTTTTCAAGGCATTGTTACGCCCATTTCCTGCAACAGCACCCATCCCTAGGTGCTGATCTCTGTTGGAATATCCTAGTTCTTCAGCTTTACTTCTTAAGCTTTGTTTTACTTAAATTGGCTTATAATCAGACATTCTTTATATCATAGATTTGAAATTTTAAAGGAAAATAACAGCGATGAAGGTTGCAAATAACTCGGTTGAAAAATGTTGTGCCTTTTCCTTAAGCTTAAATATCAACTCTCTCAATTTTCTCTGACTACAGAGGCCAGTAATAGTAGCCATGAATCTCGTATTGGTCTAGCTGAGGGGTTGGAATCCGAGAAGAAGGCAGTTATACCCCTCGTGATCGTGTCAGCCCTGACTTTTATCTGTCTAGTGGTTCTTGTGGGTATTCTCATCTACTGGAGGTAAGTTGAATGCTTGTTTTAGACATGTATTTCATAAAGCTCAGATTTTGCCTATGTTTGGTTTTTTTTACCTGAGTTCTTCAAAATTCTTTTTCTTTGAGAGCTACCGTTAATTTACCCAGGTAATGATGAATTCTGTGAATTTGTAAATCCAAAGACATAATAATACAAGACTTGATTGTTTTTCATACTCCAACAAAACAATTAAAGGGTAAAATGGAGGAACCTGGCTTCAGTTAATATTTAATACAGTATTTTGACAGTTGTACTTTCATAGTAATCTAATTAACCTTCAAACGTTATCATAGCACCTAACGTAAATCTAAGCTTCTCAGCTTAAATGCTCCAGCTGTTACACTTTCAAAAGTTGTTATTTAGAAAAATATAGTTTTTGATACAGTATAAACATGGCTGTTTATAAATGTGGATTTTGTACAAGATGCATGTCAACTGCATGCTAATAGGAAAAATGGATAGCCGATACACAAGAGTAAAAATCAAGTAATTAAAATATTAATATAATTAGAAAATAAAGTTGACTATATTAAGATGCGTGGGATTTTAAAACTAATTACAGTTTGCCTTGAGGATGAGATATAGCTTTGCTGTCATCAATGTCCTATTAAACCTTTGATTGATTGATTGATTGATTGATTTTAATGTTTATTTCGAGAGAGAGGGAGGGAGAGAGAGAGAGGGAGAGAGAGAATCCCAAGTAGGCTCTGCACCAATGGTACAGACCCCATCCTGACACAGGACCCCATCTCAGGAACGTGAGATCATGACCTGAGCCCTAATCAAGAGTCTGACACCTAACTGACTGAACCACCCAGGCTCCCCAATATCCTATTAAAACTTCTAAAGGACAAAGACAGTTGCACTCACAGAAACTTTCCATCCCATGGCAATCAGAACACACTGCAAATTAGGAAGTTTACTGGAGAAACAATGTAAGTCAGTTTAACTATTATAATTGTGTCTTGGAAAACAAAAACTTTATGATGATATAAGGGATCATAGCATTGTAATGTATTCCTTCATTTTAAAAGGGAAGTTTGTGCAGAAGATCTATAATTAATTCCTTTTTGTTTAGCAGTGTCTCTCTGTAAGTTCATATGATCACTCTTTGTTGTCCTAAAATATATTCTCTTAGTTTACTCAAAAAATATTTGCCATGCTTAAGGACTATTTCTCCTGTGCCTCATACTATGTGGACTACTATGGAAAATATCAAAAACGGATGGATGGATGAATGAATGAGAGTCACTATCCTTGAGAAATCTATGTGTATTGAGAATTTTCCATGAAAAATGTATAACCTACTATACAAAGTAAACACATGACAGCTGAAATCACGAATGCTAGGAGTGGCCTGAGAACAAGGAATCTTGAAAGGCCAGGAGGAGCAGAGTACATGTACCGTGAAGGGCTTGCACTGGCTAGTGTCCAGAAAGTGGAAATAAAGGCAACGGCATCCCAGGCAGGGCCAGAGCAGGCGGAAGGAAGGGGAAGCAGAAGGGCATGTCTGAGACAGTGAGGCCTCAGGCAGGTGAGGTAGTTGTGTGTCGATGGACATGGCTTGACTAAGGTAGAATGTTTTCACGACCAACTGTATTTCATATCTGACAACCTTTACAGAGAAGAAAACAGATCTGGCTTTTGTTATACGTGAGTTGGTAGTCTGTTTTGTCCATAAGGTGATGCGAACAAAGCTGCTCTCTTCACTGATTCCTGTAATTGCCAACGACTCTCTTTCTCTGCAGAGGACTCCATGCTCAGCAGAGCACCGTGAACACAGTACATAATTTATACATGTTTGCTCAACAAGAATTCATAGTGCTTTTCCCTCTACTCCCCACCCGGTTTGTTGGCCAAACTTTTTATCAACCTTGATGTGCTTGTTCAGATTACGGGCTTATATTTAATCTGATTTTCCCTGGCAAACCAATTTTTGAAGTTAATTGGAATTAGAATTAAAACTGTTTTAAGTAAAATGGAAAATAAGCCCAAATTTTACTTCATAGTAAACAGTGTTAGAATAAATTTCCAATAAAAATGTCAGATGGTTTACAGTTATAAGATTGAAATGAGAATGAGAGTTTTAATCTGTTACTTAGTATTTCAAGTTTATTTTTTGCAGATTTGAAAGGGTCTTAGTTACTGTTTTGATATTTCATAGAAAATTAAAATCTGGAATGGTTTTTATTTTCTGTTAGTAATGGATTATCTCATCTGTATTTTGTGGAGAAAAAAGATAAAATTACTAGTTGAAAAATATTAATTTGACCTTCACCAGCAAGATACTTCTCTTTTCCTCACAAATAACACTTTAAGTACCTTGACTACAGAGTGCATTAGCTTAAAAAATGAGCACTCTGCTGATTTTATGTGTGTATTTTATATCTGTCAAATGTTCTGATAAAATCTGTCACTCTTTTACTTAACCCATTTCAAAACTTAATACCTCTTTCCTTCTCACATCCATTTGAGATTAATTCACTTCAAAATGTAACTTTGTAGATCAGGAATACACTTAGGGGTATTAGTTGCTGGAACACAAAATGACAGTGATAGTGCCTTCTTCAGGGTTTTTGTGAGTATATTCAAATTTTAATGTAGACCCATTTGTAAACAATATGATTTCACTTACCAGTATGGAAACATTTTAGACCTTTGTGGAAAGCACGGGCCTGTGGAATGGGTTGAAATAGAATGGCATACTAACAAAAGACCTCACCGTAACAGGGTCGTTATGAGTTTTTCTAAGCTGGTATATTTAAATGTTTTCTAACCTAATTTCTTAGGATAAAAAATTATTGTAAAGTGGTGTAATAAGTCTTTTTTTTGGTCTCTTTACCCAATTCAAAGTGGTCTCCGAGGTTTTATGTAAACCTTGAGAGAAAGCATGCTGTAGAAAGAAGACAGAACAAATTAGAGATGATAAAATCTGGGTCCCTTCCCCATTTATGCCTGGCATTTGTTACGTGGTCTTGGGCATGTCACTTATCCACCCAGGAACTGGTTTTCTTCTCTCTGCCATTTTGGGGAAGGTTTCACTAGATCATCTTAAAGATTGCAGTTAGACCTTCTTTAGTGTTTCTGCGATGAATGCAGCATAGTGAATAAATATGGGTTTATATTTGTATAAGGATCCAAAAAATGGAATTATAATTATACATTTCTAGGTTTTAATTCCAAATACTGCGATGAAAAGGTGTAAATCAAATAATCAGGTTAACATTGATTGATAGGACCTATGTCTACAAGTTTAAAACAGTCATCACTTTTTTCATTATGGCTGAGTGATAATTAGCAAGAGACATAGTTATCAACACTTAGCACATAGACGTGAAGACATTCACTGCTTATACAGAACAGATGGACTATAGATATTGAATCTTGTCATACATTAAATAATATGCCCTGAAATTATTTTCCAGATGTTTTAAGGTAGAATTTACATGAGCCAAATCGTAAGTTTCTAAGATGCAAAATGACTTCAATAAGGAAGATGTTCAAAAAGTTCTTTTTAAAGATGACAACGGGCAAATTTTTGAGAGCTTTTCTAAGAGTTGGAATCTAAAAAATACCAAAGGCGTAATCAATGAAACAGCACTCCATCAAAAATAGTATAGAAAAGAACTTTCCATAGACAGTTATTTTGGCTTTGGGGAAAGGGAGGAAGAGGAATATGAATTCTCTCCTGCTCTTAAATTTGTGAGTCACTCAGGGTAGCCACCCACCCAGAATGGAGGCTCCCAGGACCATGCTGCCTCTTAAGTTGAATGACACATCCTAGGCAAAACTGAACTACAAAATAGACCAAATATTCATATGACCTTCTTCCAGACTTTATCCTACACTATTTTAGTTTTGATTTTTCCCACTTACAGGTTTTTTGGTATGATTTTATAACGTTCTTTTGTCATGCAGGTGACACTAGTGGACCACTTATTTGCTTAAACCAACAAATATTTGTTTACACAGCTAAAAAGAGTAGAGTTGTTATTTACCCAGATCCTACAATGAATATTTAACATGTTAAACCCGAATACCAATAAGTTTTAACTTACCTTTTTCTATTCTGTGAGGTGCTGCCTTCTTCTCATTTTCTCAGAGCCATCCTCTATCTACCCATCCATCCATCCATCCATCCATCCATCCACCTGCCTCCAGCTATATATATTTCACTTCTCCTTCCCAAATATTTTGGGATTTTAAGTTATCCCATTTGAAGCACAGGTAAGCAAGAAGTCTAGGATGCAGCTGAGTAACTTATGGTTGGTGGGATTTACTTGCTACTTACTGGAAATCCATCTAATCATTCAACATTTAACACCTATTGTATGCTTGGCACTGTATTCAGAGTTGGGCTTACGTAAATCAAAAGACATGACCCCATCTTTTAAACAATGTAATGAGATATAGGCACAAAACAGATATATTGCAAAATAATTACCCTAACTAACAATCAATAAAAAATATATATATTTAAAATCATGTAGCACAGAGTTCAGGAAGTGAAGGCCATCCTTGGATTAATTAACCATATTTTTCAAAAGAGTCTTTGTTAAGGTGAGGGTGAATGAAAGTTGGTGTTGGGTGCCGTGAAAACAGAGAAACTGGAACGCTAGAGGCTGCTTAGGAATGAGAGGCTTTTTTGTTTTAAGCTGATTCATTTATTTTTGAGAGAGAGAGAGAGCACAGGGGAGGGGCAGAGAGAGACTTCCAAGCCATCTCTGTCAGCGTAGAGTGCAACACAGGACTCAGTCTCACGAACTGTGAGATCATGACCTGGGCGGAAATTAAGAGTCATACACTTAAACAACTGAACTACCCACGCACCCAAGAAATGAAAGGCTTTTCACAGAGAAGATACCACTGAGCTGCCTTTATGGAAGGTCGTATTCGTGAGTGAAGCACTTTGGTCAGGAGAACCGTGTTTGAAACAGGGAGGGGAAATAGTGAGGACAGGACATGGCATGTTTAGTGATCTACAGCTTGTTTGCATTAGTGGAGTAGAAACTTCAAGAAGAAAGTCAGAAGGGGTGAAGGCCATAGATAGGTAGCGTTTACGTACTGAAAAATCTCAGGTACCATTCGCTAAAAGCCTGCCAGGTACAGAAATAGAGCCAAGAGGTCAAAGTAACAGAGAGATAGATTTTTGGCTCGATACCAAAAAAATGACAGCAAGAGGCATAACAGAGTGGGAAGGCCTCCTCTTTGGGTACCATTTAGAGGTACTTAGAATGAGTTTTCAGTTAGAACGAGAAAGCAATATCTGGCAACCAAAGATGACTCGTCAAGGAGTGAGGTCCTTGTCACCGGAGATCTTATGACAGAGATGCTGTCCCATATGCTGTGATACTGCACCAGGTCCCTTAAGACATTTTACAACTTTAGGGGTGCCTGGGTGGCTCAGTCAGTTAAGCGTCCGACTTCGGCTCAGGTCAGATCTCACAGATCGTGGGTTCAAGCCCCGCATCAGGCTCTATGCTGACTGTTTCAGATTCTGTGTCTCCCTCTCTCTCTGTCCCTCCCCCACTCACGCTCTGTCTCTCTCTGTCTCAAAATAAATAAACTATTAAAAAAAGTTTTAAAAAGACATTTTACAACTTTAAAATTCATTGAAAAATAAATAGAAACCCTTTTCTCAGCTTGTGTGACCCCATTTTAGAGGAATCAAAGAGATTTAACTGTGATTTAAAAGTAGTAGCAAACCCAGTTTTTCATATCAATGTGTCCAAACACGCTACTCAACTTCCCTGCTAGCTTCTACTCCAGTGAGCGTCAGGTGCGCTCAAATGCAGACGGTCAGTGGGATAGTTTATCATGAGACTTGCGGCCCGCATCCCTCCCGTTGTTCATAGTTTGCTGTACCCTTTCCCCTTTACAGGACGTGAACCTGGCTCGGGTCCCCTTGACATTTGATTCTACATCCACTCATCTTCCTCCTGTTCTCTCTAGAAGACATTGTTGGTGTTCCCTTCATCATGTCCTCTTGTCAAAGGCTTATACGATCACAGCAGGGGGCTAGTCCTTAGTGTGCACATTGTTGCTTTTGGGTTGCTTTGTTGCTTTTTGTCTGTTTTTGGTTTTTTGGGGTTTTTTGCTTGTGACATTAAGATTATAAATAAACTACATGATTTTATACTGCTGATAGCAGTGAATTCATTGAACAAATATTTTGGGTCGCGGGAAACTTTAAGATTCGGGGGACCTACCGCTATTCTTTGCACTGAGGCCTAATACTGCATTATGTCAGACCTTGCCTTTGCAGGGCTCACATTCTGTTGAGGGACACCAACCAAAAACATGTAAGACAAATACCTAAGTAAAGAATTTCGGAAAGTTACTAAGTGCCATAAAGCTGAAAAAAGGGCAAAGAATAGTGACTTGGTGGGATGAGCTGGTACTTTTAGTTAACATGGTCAGGGAAGGAGCATTACAGGAAGTACAAAAACAATGGGAAGGAGGCGGGTGGCCAGAAGAAACATCAAAAGCCAGGGCCCCAAGGTGATACTGATGGGGCCTCTTGGAAGGAGGAATAGAGGGCCAGGTGGCCCTGAGCCTAGTAGTGGGGGATGTAGGAGAGGACACCCCAGAGGCAGGTGGGGGACCAGGTCATAGAGAGTCTTGTAGCCCTTGCTGAGATAATTGAATATCATTCTAATTCCACTGGGGAAGCCACTGAAGAACTGATTATTGAAGGAATGTTGAGGTGTGTCCTATAAGAACAAATGTTATGTTAAAGCTCATTAGAGTAAGTATCTTGTAGCTTGAATCTTAAATGGAAAGTGAGATTGGCATCTTTACTCACACAGATATTTCTATTTAAAGTTAACCACTCATGAATAACATTTCATATAAATTAAATGACCCACATCAAAGAGTGTCATTAGCAGTTTTAATTATCTAAATTTTTTTAATTAAGTATGGTTTGCATTAGTTTAAAGCAGCAGTTGGTTCTTTGCTCTTCTCAATAGTTTGTGGTGTGCTCTTACCAGATGTTACTCTTATTATCTGAATGAAAATAGATTCAGGTGACATTGTAGGTCATAGTTGTCGTTGATTCCAAATATATTCATTCTCAAAACCCTCATCAGCAAGGCTAGCATCTGTTGGAAAGAAAATCACGCCTGTTTTTGGTTATATGCTCATTATTTCCTCACTTCGTTCTGTCATTACTACATTATCATGCTCTCAGTATAAAGCTGCCTTCCTTGTCCATCAAAATATCACCACTGTCGAATTTCACTTACACAGTCATAGCTACCTTTTGCTAGCAGCCGAACTGCTTAGAAAGGTATGGTCACTTACTTAAGGAGTGAAAACAGCTCTGGACCTGGTTTCCCTTCCACTCTGGTCCAGTCCAAGGTGGCAGGCCACACTGGCATATGGCAGCGATGGTAGAGTAACCAGGGCATCGAGGTGTCCTTATCTCAGCAAAATACTGTTCGCTGCCAGCTACAACTTCCAAAGCCATCTCTGTTTTCAGCGTGTCAATATCTACTCACTCGTATGCATCCGGCACATGTAAAATTGAGATAAACTTGGAGGCCATACAATTCTTTAATGCTTTGTGTTTTGTAAAGTACAGATTCCCATTTATGTTTTAATTCTGGAGATTTCTGTCATAATTTTCAAGCAATTTTCAGCTCAGAAGTTGTCTTATGGCAGCTAGTACATAAATTGCTTTCTTTTCTTTCCAGGAAATGCTTTCAGACTGCACACTTTTATTTAGAGGACAGCACATCCCCTCGAGTAATATCCACACCTCCAACACCTATCTTTCCAATTTCAGGTAATAGCTTAAGGTGTGACCGTGAGTAGCTGGTAGATGTTGAATGGCAAATACGTGCTGGAAGGTTTGTCCCTATCAGAGTACTTTGCAAATGGCTCTAACGTAGATGAGTAAATCCTTGAGTTGCCCAGAATATTTACTACAGCCGTGTGTCAGGCACCAAAGTTTCTACGTTGTTCTCATTAATTTTGGACATTCTTAGCCAGATAGATGAAATAGCAAAATAACGCAAGGCTATTCAGATATAATATGTTAACATGAACATCGCGGTAAAAGATTGTTTAAGAATAAGGCTGACCTTCAGTCATTTCTGTTACTTTAATGGAAACCTGAACAATGAAAGTCAGGCTAAACCAATGTAGTAAGGGTGGCTAGGAGAAAATAACAAAAGTAAGGATAAAGTTTCGTTTCCTTCTGATCATCTGAATTTTTGTGAGAAAAGCTCCCTTAACTATGTTAGAAAAAAAAAAACTATAAAATGGTGGAGTAGAAGGAAAACATGAGCGCACAAAGAAATGTGTAATTGCCAGAAATATTTAAAACCACAATGTCAAACAGTTTGAATACCTGGGGAGATATCGACTGGTTTTTTTTATCAGAACTTACCTGATTAACATTAGTCAAGAATTAGCCAGGGTCGTTTTGACTGAGACATCCATTGATCCGGGAGTTCACACTATAAGATCACAGACACTTACTTAATTAACATTTCATAGCATCTCAGAATGAAAAGCCGTAACAATAAAGGAATTGCCTAGAAATAAGTGAACTATGGAAGAAGCCTCTGAAGGGTAGAGGAAGAAAACAAAGACAAAGAGAACCACCAAACCAGGGAAAATGGAAAAAAAATTGTCAATGTGGCTATTGTACAGAGGCCTGTTTTTAAATCGTCTGATACTCTTTAGGTTATTGTCAGAGGCCCAAGTGCGACAAGATGTTATTTTCTGAAATCTCATGACTTAAAAAACAAAAAAAAAACAAAACAAAGAGGAGCATTTTCTCTGTAATTCTCAGCGGGCAAAGGAATTAGGAGTGTTTGGCTCTTTTCCGTCTTTTGTCCACTCTGAGTCTTTAGCCACCACTGTCTTATTTCTGTTTTTTCTGTTAAAATTCTGCACGGCTATTTGAGTACAGCGCCGTTTCTCAACAGCATAGTAAGTGTTGTGAGACTGACAGCTCTCAGTTGTCTGTTGCGTTTTGATTCACTTCACCTTCAAACATACGTCTTCCATAGACTGCACATTAACATGATAGTCTCCAAATTATCTAAAGTCCAATATAATCTATTATTAGTAGCAGATAATCCCAAATCAATTCCTTGTCCAGGAAATGCAGAATCTCCTGCATCTCAGAAGAGTTGTGATCAAGGGCATTTCCCCACTTCACCTTTGCTCCAGATCACCCAAATATGCACCTTTTCATGTCAGATTAGAAATTTGAAAGATAGGTTGGTCTCACTGACTTGCAGACCAGTCCATGAAAGAAAGAACCAAAACACACAACTGTAAATAAAAAGTAGTCAGTCTGTGAAAAGAGGTTAGGTGTGCAGGATAATATCTATGGGTTTGAAGGACCTTTATGAGAAAAACTGATGATTTCGATGTGACAAGCTATTTCTATTTTCTTGTCTGATTATAAAAGCTACTGCCAGGCAAGATCCTTCCATAGATGTGAAGGCAGAATTGCACCTTTGTCTAATGTTTCTTAAGCTCAACGGGCTAATTCAGTTTTAGTATTCAGGTACACTCACCGAATAGAGAGAACAGATGGATTCTACTTTTTTAAAAAATCAACAAATTCTTGGTAACTGAAGCTTAAAAATATTAAAGGGCTTAGATGCTGAACATCTGTTGATGTAAATAAGTGTTTCTAGAGAAATGTGTTTGATGTTTCCTTGTCAGAGAAATCAGTTGTGAAATCGCATACTGTGAACTAGTGATATGTTTAATCTAAGAAAGTCTTTCCAGAGGGGGGAAAGAGAAAAAAGAGAACCAGTTAAAATAATTTGGCCCCTTCACAATTAATTAACAGATCCAATGACACTGTTTACATAGCATATTTTCAAGTAAGAGTTCTTGAAATTTTACATATTAAAAGTCCCAAAGGTTTTTGACATTATCCTTAATGAATAATCTGCATGTCAATGTTTTCTATTATTTATAGAGTAAAAGAAAAAATGTTTTCGAATTTAAACATCTGACTATTTAACTGTAAAGCATTAAACTATGTTAAGCTGAAATTACACTGTATGTTATGTTTAGTTCATGGTAAAATTGAAAATATATTATTTCTGAATTTTTTTTACCCAGAATTCATATTCATGTTAAATGTATTAAGTGTAAATGCAACATCTACTCATGTTAAAGAAAGTTATCCATAAAAAGATGCAGTCCATTGATAAGATATGAGGCTTTAGTGTGAGGTATTTATTATTTAACATTAAAAAAATTCTTGTTTCTTTAGAGTATGAAAGGAAAAGAGATTCATGATCAATCAGAATTATATAATGCCAGTTATTGTTAGTAAATACAGAGAAAATTGGTAACCATTGCTAAATATTTCATTAGATGCTGAGGTTCACTCAGGATTATAGGAGTACCTGAACTTTGAAGTTGCTTTAGAAGAAGGCGTTTTATAAATCTTTGTAAATGTGAGGCATATTCCTTTCTGTTGCGTTATCCTCTCCAAATGAATTTTTTTTTATTTACTTAGATGATGTTGGAGCAATTCCAATAAAGCACTTTCCAAAGCATGTTGCAGACTTACATGCAAGTAGTGGGTTCACTGAAGAATTTGAGGTATGATTTGAATAAACTTATTTTAAATAATACAAAAATATTGAATTTAATAGCAGTAGGCTATTTCTTGACCTAAAAACATTGAAACTATTTTCAGTTCTACAAAGAATATTAGTTATGTAATCATTTATGTTTTTAGGAGACGTGTTATGATTACCATATAATTTAGAAAATTGGTTTTCCATTTTAAAAATCAAATTGTTCTAGTAGAAAAAAGCATTATTAATTTTCTTCCATAAGGTACAGAATTCTAGTATCTTTCTTTAAATCTGAATTAGTAACATTGATTCTTTTTTATTTTCTAAATTATATAAATTATACTAAACTACTAAATTTCATGGTTTTCAACCAAAGTACATATAAACTCTTAGTTTTACACCGTTGTAAGTGCAGAAGCATTTAATTTACAAGGTATAATACAAGCAATAAATGTTATACAAGGTAAGGTCCTTCCCATCTTCTTCCCAAGAAAATACACATTTCTAAAAAACATTTGAACTGCACAATCAGTAAAAAGCTTTCTAGTAATACTCCATAAAATATTCATATATAGAAGAGGCAGAGAAATACGCTGCAAATTTACTATGGCACACTGAACTATCAGTTAAGCAGATTTTTCAAAATAGGTACTGTAAACCCAGAGCTAACAATGACAACCATAAAAAAATAAAAGTTACCATTATGCAGTACTCCTTAATAATACCGGTCATTGTACTAAATGCTTTTACATTCAATCTTCACCCAACTCTAGAACTTACTTGTTTTTATTTCTGTTCATACTACTGATGAAATCAACTTCCTCAGAAGTTAATTAACAACTCATAACTAGCGGAGCTAGACCACTTGCCGTAATGAGTACTGAGTAATGTGTAGAGTTGTCAAATCATTGTATTATTATGCACCTGAAAATAATATAGTGCTACATTTATAATATAAATAATATATTATATATTATAAATAATTTATAAATATTATATATAATTTATATATAATATATACTATATATATTATAAATATATTATAAATAATACATTTATAATATAGCGCTTCAGTTTAAATAATTTTTTAAAATAGCAGTGCTAGGATTCAAACCCAGCTCTGTGATTTTAAAACGTATATACATACTTTAAAAATTTTTTTTAAGTTTATTTGTTTTGAGAGAGAGAGGAAGGGACAGAGAGAGTATCCCAGAAAGGCTCCACATTAACTGCACAGACCCCAACTTGGGGCTTGAACCCACAAACTGTGAGATCATGACCTGAGCCAAAATCGAGTCGGATTCTTAACAGATGGAACCTCCCAGGTGCCCGCATATATACCTACGTTTTCCATTCCAAAAAGCAAGGATCTTCAGCCTTCCCTCTGGCCCCTCCCTTCTAGGAAACATCACATTGCTTTTTGGTCTCCCTCTCAACCCAGAGTGCTCTATGGCCCTCCCTCTCTGAAGCAATTTGACCTCTGATCCTGATGAGAAAGTGTCTACTCTCCCCATTGTACCCAACAACTGCTTCCCGGGAGTCACATCAACTAAGATATATGTAGGGAAGGAAATGCCATAGGTTGGAAAGCTTTAAGAAATCAAAGGAAATAGAAGTGATATGTGCTATATTTTCACTAAATTAAAATGATAGAAGCCAATTCATTTAATTTTAAAAGAAATTTAAGTCATAGCTATACTGAAATAGAAAGCGGTATGAGGTAAGGACTAAGTAAAGTGGAATAATATAAAGAATGACATGTTTAAAATATCAAATTATTTTTTCTTACCTTATTAGAGGTTAGAGGGTGGCTGGTGCCATGTTAACTCACAGACGCTATCGGGCTCACAAACAAAATCGTAATTACAAGAGGGAGACGATGTCAAGGATCTAATTTTCCAAATGTTAAAAACCACAAGGAAAAATAGACAATTTACAATAAAAGTTGCTGCTAGCATATGCACAGAGGCAGACTCATAGTTTTTACAACCGTAAAATAATTTTCAATGTTATGAAGCGGCTCATAATTAAATTAATAAAATAACCTCACATTTTTACTCAAAAGTGTATTCTTAATTCCATTGTTTTTAACTCACACTCTAGTTCAAGAAAACGTTTCATTAACTTGATAATTAGTTTAATAACTAATAATACTATGCCTTTTCATATGTTCAGAACATTAAATTGTTTGTAAATCTAGAGTCAGATGGCTTGCTGCGGAAGAGGCCGTACAAGCTTATCTGAAGAGAGGCTGGGCCACTTACTGATGAGTCAGTTTCATATTTGGATTACATACTCTCTCAAAAATTATACAGGCTTCATCTTATATCTTATTACTAAATAATTATAAATCCCTACCTAACCTATTTAGATAGAAGACATCTCTGAAAAGGATTTTAATTCATTTTAAAAGATAATTGGCAGGAATAATTTTTCTGTACCCGTGGAAGTTTAAATTAAAAAGTCTACTAATTAAATGTGTAGAAAGTAATGCTATCTAAATTTTGTTTCAAAATGATGTAGTATTTGTGATAAAAAATGTTTAGAAGAATTCATAATGTTCTGACAACTGTAAATCTGTTACAAACCACTTAATAAGAAGCTATTTACTCTAAAATTACCCTAAATAAATTTTTTAAAAAGTGTCACTAATTCAGGGTTTCAAATAGTGCTATAGTGGTCAAATAAAGTGTTATTTGGATATTAGCAAATCTAACTAATACAACAAAATGTGCTATCAAATATATGGTTTTTCTCATCTGCATTTTTTATATTCATCATATTATTATGCCACCGTCCCCTTTTAAAAGTGTTATTTTTTTTCCTTTTACATAATTTTAAGGTTCCAAACTGTTAGAAGTTTCTATTTGCATGTAACTGTTTGAAACATTCTGTTTTGTTGCTATTTGACAAATGTATTTATTGCATGATCATAGTTTTCCATTGTAAACCTAATATGAACGCTTTTTTTTCTCATTTGTCGTGTGCTGTGGAATTTGATTTCTTTACTTTTTTGGCATTCATTCCCTCATTAGACACTGAAAGAGTTTTACCAGGTAAGGCATTATTTCACTGCATTTTCTTTTAGCCAAGAAATAGTTATAACATGTAAAAAAAAATTGGGGGGGATAGACTAATTTGTCTTCTACGTTGTATTTTGAAGGCACTTTGTTGGAAAGGATAGGTGTTAAAATGCTACACCTAAATTTCTTTACAGGAGGTGCAGGGCTGTACTGCGGACTTAGGTATCACAGCAGACAGCTCCAATCACCCAGACAACAAGCACAAGAACCGATACATAAATATCGTTGCCTGTAAGTATCTCCCCAACGCAGCCTGACGTGTTCACGGTCACTGCCGTGCTTCTCGGCGCTGTCCGGCCATCTGCAGCAGAGCTGTTTCTGGGCTTGGTATCAGGGACTAAGACTTCTGTTAGATAGTGCAAAATACATTCTGCAGTTAGTGATAGGTTTCTGTTTTCTTTAAGTTTATTTTTTACTTACTTCAAGAAACAGAGATAGAGAGCAAGGAGGGGAAGGACAGAGAGGGAGACAGAACCCCAAGCAGGCTGTGCACCGGCAGCACAGAGCCCAAAGTGGGGCTCCAACTCGGGAACTGTGAGATCATGACCTGAGCCAAAGTCAAGAGTCAAAGGCTTAACCGACTGAGCCACCACCCATGCATCCCAATGATATGTTTCTTTTAAACAAAACAAACTGAAATTTTAATCCAGGCCTTTTTTCAGACATGATGGGCTGTAAATCTGTTCTTATGGTGTCTGCCATTATGTATATTCCCTGTTCCCATTTTCCTTGAGGTCTGTTTACTTCTATGTGAATTTACTAATCAAATGAGATTTCCTTTAGACTTTATTTTTCTTTCTACCCTTTTCCTCTCTTTCTTGTCATCTTCCCAGGGTCTTATAAAGGGCTAGTTGGATTATTTTTTAAATATTTTATTTATTTCTGAGAGAGAGAGAGTGAGAGAGAGAAAGCGCGCGCGCGCGCGCACACACACACACACACACACACACAAACACGCGCGCGCGCACGCACATGTGGGGGAGGGGCAGAGAGAGGGAGACACAGAATCCGAAGCAGGCTCCAGGGTCCTAGTTGTCAGCACAGAGTCCACTGTGGGGCTCGAAGTCACGAACCATGGGATCATGACCTGACTCAAATTTGGACGTTTTAACCAACTGAGCCACCCAGGTGCCCTTAGTTAGATTATTTTTTATTCCATCTTTCCCTTTATTTTCTTGCCTATTCTTTCTTTTTTCCTCAATGACAAGCTGTCTCTCTTGTTTAAGGCAAATTTACCTATTTTTCCTATGAAATTACCATCTTCCTCCTATCTTCTTAAAGCACCTCATGTTTACATATGTTCCCTTTTCTTTTCTTTATATTCGCCTCCATCTCTTGAAATCCATCTACATCGCCTCCTCTGAAACTTATACTTATTCTCTTCCTTTTATATTCAGTGGGTCTCCCTGAATCCTGTGAACACAGTATTACCAGCTTGGTTATTTAAATTCCAGTTCCTTTCTAGTTTCTGGAAGCCCGTGAAACTGTACTCCCTTTTTTAAAAAGTTTTTTATATAAATCCAGTTAGTTAACATACAGTGTAATATTAATTTCGGGTGTACAATATAGTGATTCAGCACTTCCATACAACACCTGTTGCTCACACAAGTGTACTCCTTATTGCCCATCACCTATTTCACCCATCCCCCCACTCCCCTCCCCTCTGGTAACCCTCAGTTTGTTCTCTGTAGTTAAGAATCTGTTTCTTGGTTTTTCTCTCTCTCTCTCTTTTACCCCTTTGCTCCTTTGTTGTGTCTCTTACATTCCACATATTAGTGAAATCATATGGTATTTGTCTTTCTCTGACTTATTTCACTTAGCATAATACTTCATCTCTGCCCATGTCATTGCAAATGGCAAGATTTCATTCTTTTTTATGGCTGAGTGATATTCCAGTGTATATCTATACACCATAGCTTCTGTATCCATTCATCAGTCAGTGGAC
The DNA here is from genome assembly GCF_003009895.1 of Hyaena hyaena. NCBI lineage: Eukaryota > Metazoa > Chordata > Mammalia > Carnivora > Hyaenidae > Hyaena > Hyaena hyaena. The sequence continues at coordinate 466,190 of NW_024080792.1, forward strand.
ACTTGGGCTGTTTCCACAATTTGACGAAGATAGTGCTGCTATAATCATCAGGGTGCATGTATCCCTTTGAATTAGTGTTTTTGTATTCTTTGGGTAAATACCTAATAATGCAGTTGCTGGATCATAGGGTAGTTCTATTTTTAACTTTTTGAGGAAGCTCCACACTGTTTTCCATAGTGGCTGCACCAGTTTGCATTCCCACCAACAGTACAAAAGGGTTCCTATCTCTCCACACCCTCGCCAACACTTTTTCTTTCTTGTGTTTTTGATTTTAGCCATTCTGACAGGGGTGAGGTGATATCACATGGTAGTTTTGGTTTGCATTTCCCTGATGATGAGTGATGTTAAGCATCTTTTCATGTGTCCGCATGTCTTTGGAAAAATGTCTATTCATGTCTTCTGCCTATTTTTAATTGGATTATTCATTTTTTGGGAGGTTGAGTTGTATCATTTCTTTATAGATTTCAGATTCTAATATTTACTTATCACATTTTCTTAAAATATTTTTTTACATCTATTTATTTTTGACAGACAGAGACAGAGAACAAGCGGGAGAGGGAGGGAGAGAGAAGGAGACACAGAATCCGAAGCAGGCTCCAGGCTCTGAGCTGTCAGCACAGAGTCTCATGTGGGGCCTGAACCCACAAACTGTGAGATCATGACCTGAGCTGAAGTCGGATGCTTAACCGACTGAGCCACCCAGGCGCCCCTAATTATCACATTTTCTTGAATAGTTTGCATAGATGTTGCTTCCTTCCTGCAAGGCTCACACAGATTTTTATTGGAAGGTTTTAGTAGCACTTTCTGCTTCATGTTCGTCCCCCTCAACCGAAGCAACCTTCATGGCTACACATAAAAACTCAGGTGCTTCTTGGAGAGGGTGAAGGTATTAAATGATTCCCTCAACGAGCTGAATGGAAAGCACCTACCAGGTAATTAAGAAGGGGGTGGAGATTAACATTTGTCGTATACGTTCTATGTGCCTGGCTCTGTAAATATATTACTTCATTTAATCCCCAAAATAACCTGACACACAGATACTAACAGTCCTATTGTAGAAATGAAGAAATACAACCCAGAAAATTTGCCCAGTAATACCCCTTTAAAAGTATTAGAACCAAAATAACAACAACAACAAAAATAGTTCAGCCTGGCATCAAGCCCGTCTCTCCATTGCCTTATATCTATTTCCGTATACGCTTCCTGCACTTAGTGAGCTGCTGTTGTCACAGAAGCATTAATATTCCAGGATGTCTCTCTACTTTTTGCTTTTTTATTATGTCACTCCTCCAAATACATAGAATTTCCCTGTGGAGCCCCAGGCAGTCTCAAACTCCTCATTTCAACATATCTTACTTGCCTCGGTAGACCGGGTATACGTTACCATAGTTTTCACCCCCATTTAACAGACAGTGTAGGTAGGATCTGCACTCACTGTTCCCAGACAGCCATTCTCCTGCCTGGCTGCACACTAACGGCCCTCTGAGGCTGTCGCCTTGAAGGAGCTGTTTGCTCTAACCATTCACAGAAACTTCCGAGGTCCCTTCTCCTGCCCTGTCTACTTTCTCTTCCTCCACTGGCGTCCGGTTCAGAGTGCACATGCTGCCTTCCTTCCTAAGCTTCCTTAGCTTTCTAAGACACCCCTGACACTCTTCTCTCCCTGTCACTGTCCACGGCCCCAAGATCCATCTTTGGAAACTATCTAAGATGCCAATGTCACATTCCAACCTTTATAAAAACGGTTCTTATCATCCCAAACCAACACAGTCTCTGCCTTCAAGTTCCCCCTTCATACTTTGCACCACCCTTGACTCCTGAACATTCCTTTCCCTCTGTATTTGTCTGTTCTCATCATCTGCATTAGAAACCTTGTTGAAGGCAGAAGCTCTTGTTATATTTATCTTTGTCACCTCTGTAATCCGTAAAGCCGACTGAAAGGAAATTATATTTGCATTGATTTTAATTGTATTTGATGTATCATTATGTAAACATAAATGACCTTTGTGCTGAAAAGTCATCCATGCTATAGTGAAATATTTTCTTTTTTTTTTTATTACAGATGATCATAGTAGGGTTAAGCTTGCACAACTTGCTGAGAAAGATGGCAAACTGACTGATTACATCAATGCCAATTATGTTGATGTAAGCATGCTTCAATTGGGACGTTTAAGGAAATTATGTTAGACCACGAATTTATTACACCACTCTGCTGTATTTATACTAGTGCTCAATACATGTTGTCTGACAGGTAATAAACAATACAAATCAGCAATAGGACATCCCACGGATAAAGGATTTCAGATTGATAGCATTCAAGCCCCATACTTGCTTTCTCTCGTGGGTGAGAAAGGTAATTCAGGCTGGAAATGCACATTCAAGGTGAATGTATGTATATATATATATATATAAACATATATATGGGTAGGTTTATAACTCCTTAACTGTGAGGGGCAGGCCTAGTGCTTATTTTGAATATCCCACAGTACCTAGCACCATATTGTGTAAGGAGCAGGCGATCAGTAAATCCTGACGGAGAAGTTCCAAAGGCATTCCTGGCTAAAAGGCAGACATGCAATTATTAAGCTGCTAATCAGCCTTATTATCTCTGGCACTTCTCAGGACCCCCAGCTATGTGGGGCTTATTCAATCTCCAGGGACCGCAGACCACTGACTAATTTCCTGGTTTTTCACTGTAGTCAGTTGAATGTTAAAGGAGCTCAGTTATTTTCCTGACGCTGACCTTGCTGTCTAGCTGCCTTCAAGTCTTATGCTGTGTGGAACAGTTAATTCAAAGAAGTGAGTGCCCCCAGATATAGGATGTATCTGTTAGAGGCAGCATTTCATGCTTCCGGAGGACGCAGTGTGTATGGCCCATCCAACGTGGGCTGTGGAGTTAGAACTGGTTTTGAGTCCCAGCCTTGTCCCTGGGTAGCCATGAAATTTTGGAAAGTCACTTAGAGCCACTGAGCCTCTCCTCATCTTCAGATCAAGGATGATGCTTCCATTTTGCGTGCATATTAATGACGCAGGTTAATGTTCATAAACCATCTCGGGTAACAGTGGGTGCACAGTGAAGGATAGCTTTAGTTATCAGCACTGCTTAGTACCACCAAGGAGAGAGTAGGGAGGCAACACCAGAGGTTTCCTAACTCTTGTAGACAGCTGAGCCCCCAGTGCCCCATACGCATTTCAAAGCAGTACACACACAAGTAAAGACCGGTATAGTAAATAGACTTAGATTAAATGTACTTGGAATACAGGTGCAGAGAATCATGTCTGTGTCAGGGCAAAGAGAACTTTCTATTTTTTTAAACAAAGATCACGGTTAAAGAATTATTATCTTTGCGAGTACTATCAAGTTTTCTAGCATTGCAAGATTATTTTTCATGATTCTTCTCTTATGGAAAAAATAGGCTGACCTTAAAAACTTACATATTGCACAGTAAAACAGCATAAAAAGAGTAATTTAGTAAAAAAATGTTTGTCGTTTGTTCAGGGTTACAACAGACCAAAAGCTTATATTGCTGCCCAAGGCCCACTGAAATCCACGGCTGAAGATTTCTGGAGAATGATATGGGAGCATAATGTGGAAGTTATCGTCATGATAACAAACCTCGTGGAGAAAGGAAGGGTATGTAGGTAATCTATTATCTCATCCCCGAAATAGTAATCAGAAGTGCTTTAAGTTGCTTTTAATGGACTCAGCATCAGGAAGCAGGAGAGGTTATGAAGGCCGATCAGGTATCCTTTCTAGTAAATTTGGCGGCTGATGGGGAGTTTAACATTTGTAGATCAGAAAGTTTCACTATAAATCAAGCTGTCTGCTACTTAAATGCATTTTTCATACTTTGAAAAAAAGTAAATGGGGCTCATTGCAAAGCAATGTAGAATGGAATAGATTTTAATTCACGGGAGCTGGATTCTAATCCCAGCTTTGTAGTGACTCAGTTCGTCTGGTCTCTCTTTCTTCATCTGAAAGGGAGAAGTTTGGACCAGATCACCTCAAGTCTCTCAGCCCTGTAATTCTGTCCCTGGTCTCCTCCAGAACTACTCCCCCCCCCCCCC
>NW_024080792.1:470811-618470 GCF_003009895.1 Hyaena hyaena
AAAAAAAAAAAAAAGAGTTCTTATCACAACCATACTTCATTCCCAAAGGTTTCTGCTAAATCTCTACATGCCAGCCAAGGCTCTGGAGCCAGATTGGTCATGGGGCCAGTGGCTGCAGTGGATTTGATCCACAAAGGAAAGTTACTGCCCCATGTGACATCTGCACATCCAACCGGAAATAGGGGAGATGAAAATTTTAGGGAAGGGGAAGAAAACAGTGATACATAAATCAGGTTCTCCAGAGAAATGTGTGTGTGTGTGTGAGAGAGAGAGAGAGAGAGAGAGAGAAAGAGAAAGAAATTGAGAGAGAGAGGGAGAGGGAGGGAGAGATTTTTAAGCAGTTGACCCCATGCCAGAAATTCAGGCAAGGTTTTTATATTTTAGTCTCCAGGAGAATTCCTTCTACTTCAGGAAACCTCAGTCTTTGTTCTTAAGGTCTTCAGTTAATTGAATGGGGTCTACTCACATCAGGGACTGTGATCTGCTTTACCTGAAGTCTACTCACTTAAATGCCAATCACTCCTAAAAAATACCTTGACAACAAGGAGGCACCTGGCTGGCTCAGTCAGCAGAGTATACAGTATTTGATCTCCTTGATCTCGGGCTTGTGAGTTCAAGCCCCATGATGGGTGTAGAGATTATTTTTTAAAAGTCTTGAAAAAAAAAACAGTCTTGGAAAACAAAACAAACCTTTACAGGAACATCTGGTGTGGCTGGTATTTGACCAAAGTACTGACTACCATAACCTAGCCAAGTTAACACATAAAATTAACCATCATAAATGACGATGTTTTTTTTTTTTGCTTCTTTATATACCACCAAAATCACGTTGATGCTGAAGGACCCATGTGTGTGCATGTGTGTGTTGGTGTGTGCGCACATTCGTACGTGTCCCGGTTACAAGCTGTCTGAACTCTTTCAGGGCTCCCAGAAAGGAAGACCCAGCGGGCGTGTGGTGACACAGTACCACTACACGCAGTGGCCTGACATGGGTGTGCCAGAGTACTCGCTGCCAGTGCTGACCTTCGTGAGGAAGGCGTCCCACGCCAAGCGCCATGCGGTGGGGCCCGTTGTCGTCCACTGCAGGTGAGTCTCCGGGGCGCGTTTCAAAACCCCCAGAAAGTCTTCTGCTGACAAGAAGGGAAGCCGTGGAGCAACGGTTTTGCCAAATTGGAATACTTTCACAAAGTGAGGGGAACGAAATTACATGCCCATTTTCAAAAATATTAATCACGGGGGAGTGGGTATACCAGACTCAGAATTTGATTGCTAAATATTTCAAAGCACCAGGTATTTTTATGATGTTTACTATTCTATTTGATTATTGAATCGGACTTTAACTTATTAAATGTGTGAGACACGAAGAACCGTGTTTTGTCAATAAACAAACATTTATTACAACATAATGTCATGGGATAAAAGTGCTTGAGACTTGGGGCACCTGGGTGGCTCAGCCGGTTAAGCATCTGACTTTGGCTCAGTTCATGACCGCACGGTTCGTGAGTTCGAGCCCTGCATGGGGCTCACTGCTGTCAGTGCAGAGCCTGCTTTGGATCCTCTGTCCCCCATCCCTTTCTGTCCCTCCCCCACTCACTCCCTCTCTTTCTCACTCTCTCTCTCTGTCCCTATCTAAAGAAATAAACTTGAAAAAAAGTGCTTGAGACATAACCGCTATTCTTAGGAGTTAGTAATCTATTGTAGAGTTGTTATGTCAGGTTTATATTAGAGAAACCAAAGCTCACAGAAGGTGAAGAATTTGGCAAAATGCCTTTCTGTTGCTTTTAAACCTATCAGATCAAAATTCTTTTTCTCGTTTTCCCGAGTTCTATCTATTATATCATATTAAGGGATTATCAACCCATCATGACCCAATTTCTTTATTTCCAAGACTAAGTTGATGAATAGGAAGAATGGTATTTTGAAGAAAGAGAAAAAAGTATGTCGGAGGTTTTAATCGAATATTTTTCGGTTAAAATAAAATTAACAGTTAACATTTACTGAGTGCTGAATCTGTGCTGAACTTAGCGACCACAGAAATCAAATTCTGTGCACAGTATTTTTGTCAAAGCGGTGTCTGTGTTCTCACCGAAGCAAGTGTTTTCCTTTGATAGACAGCTTATTGGACACATTCTAATTACCTATCTCAGGAGTTACCCTCAGACAAAGTTTGAGAGACTTACCTTGAGGTTTTTCATCTGTTAGCCTCATGGTAAGCGGAGAGAAACAGGAAAATGCAAGAAAAAGAGCTCTGAAGGTCAGGGATTGTTTCTTAGCAAATGGAGAGGGACCAGGGTATTGTACGGAGCAGGTGCTAATTTTCCACTCCAGTACTTCCTACTTGTCAGAGCATTTGAAAAGAATCCCTGCCTGTGAATTCTGTCCCTCCTGTAGAGGCTCTGAAGAAGTCCGTAGATAATGGCCCTTTAGAAATGACTGAAGTTATGCTTTCGTCCTCACCATCTCACTGAAATGATATTTTCAGCTGAACGCTTTATCAAATTCTTTTTCCGATTAATATGAAAACCTTTACAAACAGGTGTACCCAGCAATACAGACCCAAGACCTTTTATTTTCAGTGTTGGGTGAAGCTGATGCTTTCAGTTTCCTCAGATTAAATGTCTAGTTGCTATGCTCTGATGTGTAATGCTTTCATTGTATAATATATAATGAGTAATAAATATATAATTATTGAAAACTAAAAATGTCCCTAAGTAAATAAATAAGTAATCTCCATCAGAAATAGGTTATTTTACAGTTTGACCTGAAGCCAAAAATAAAAAGTAAACTGCTTGTTCTTCGAAGCATTATGCTTAACAATGAAACTGTTTACACTTTTGGATTGCTAAACTATTTCTTATGTGGCTCGGTCGCTTGGGGAAGAAAACTATTTTAATTTACAAGAAAACCAGGAGTGACCCCTCTTCAGATGGTAATTGACCTGACATTGAAATGGTTCTTTTCTGTGCCCTCTTCAGCGCTGGCGTCGGAAGAACAGGCACGTACATTGTGCTGGACAGTATGTTGCAGCAAATTCAACAGGAAGGAACTGTCAACGTATTTGGCTTCTTAAAACACATTCGTTCACAAAGAAATTATTTGGTGCAAACTGAGGTATGAGAAAAAGGACACTGTCTCTTGTTGTTGTTCTCCCCCTCCCCCACCAAAAAGGATACTTTGATTTATCTTAAGGGTTGGAAATGTCACCCAAATGCTAAAGGTGGATGGACCAGACTTTGTTTTACTAGGTTGATGAGTCTCATAGGGCTCCCGTATTAAAGTGCTACCAACTGGCTGGCTTAAATAATAGAATCTTAATGCCTCATAGTTCTGGAGGATAAAAGTCCAAAGTCAAGGTGTTCGCAGGCCATGCTTCCTCTGGAGCTTCTAGGGGAGGATCTTCCCTTGTCTGAGTTTCTGGTAGCCCCGTGTGTTCCTTGGATGAAGCAGCCTTACTTCAGTATCTGCCTCCGTGTTCACATGACTGGCTTTTCTGTCTGTGTGTCCAGATTTCCTTTTCTTAGAAGAACAACAGTCACTACCTCATCTTAACTAATTACATCTACAACAGCCTTATTTACAAATATAGTCACGTTCTGAGGTACTGGGAGGTTAGGGCTTCAACATCTCTTTTTGGGGACACAATTCAACCCGTAACACCAGGTGACTGCATTGTATGTCACAGGTGGGCCAGCTATATTTTGTCTATTTTGTCACTAAATAGGGAGTATCTTTGGAACGACACTGATGATAGAGAAGATTAAAAAAAAAAGAAGTGGATGAGGCAATGCCCACGCCTGCTAGCAAACACCTCAAGGTTTTCCTGCGTGCAGTGACTAAATGCATTCATTTTCGTATTTTAAAAGTATGAATTATGCTCAAATTATATCCTTTTTTAAGTCCATAGAGTTTATCATCTATAGTTTACCTGACACAGGACAAAGTCAGCATATCTGTATTTTCCCCTATTTCTAAATAAAAATGAATTGAAGTTGGAAACTATGGATGGCAGCTTGAGAGCAGCCAAAGACAAACTGCTGTGTGGGCCAAAATCAAATCAAAACCAAACTTCATTCCATGAAGGAAATGACACACTAGTCAGCTTAGACCAAGAAAAAGACCCATAAAGGAAACAGAAGACAGAACTGGACATAAAATTGGCCTACCTTCTATCTGACTGGCTAGTAGGAGGGTGGGAATGGACAGAAGAAGACCCTGGAGAAGTAGAAAAGCCAGCAAAGTCCTCATGCAAAATACGGAAGAGGGTCACAGGTTTGAAGGAGGGGCGGAGAGAGAGCACTGCTTCGTCCCCCTCCCCCAAATGTCAGTCCATCAGAAGTAGAGAGGGGAGTTGTGTTCTGTCTTGACTGCCTCCTTTCCTGCATCGGATTTCCTGTGGGACTAGTGAGCACTCTTCTGTGGGTCCCTCCCCGCCATTATGTAAAACTTTTTTTGTCTGTCAGTGAAAAAAATTACTTTTGTATGTAGATACATATAAAGAAAACCTGCAGTAATGTTCCTCATTGTCACTGTTTTGCCAGGAACAGTATGTTTTTATTCATGACGCTCTGGTGGAGGCCATACTTAGTAAAGAGACCGAGGTGCCAGACAGCCACATTCATGCCTATGTCAATGCGCTCCTCATTCCTGGACCAACAGGCAAAACGAAGCTAGAGAAGCAATTCAAGGTGAGTTCTCCTCGAGGTTAGCACGCAATTCAGTGTTCCCGCATCTTCTCGTTTGAGTTGACAAGGCCATGTGGACGGGTTCAGAGCACGGTTCCACAGTGGCTTTGTATTATTCTTTAGAGTGGGCAGCAAAGCCACGCGGTAAGTTTCAAGGAGAATCTTAATTTTGACAGCAAGAAGAAAAGTTTTCAGGAAGTCTGGGTTAATGTTTACAAGTGTAAATTTGGTCCAAGAAAGGAGGGCACAGAGCATAACAGAGGGACAGGCACACCTCATCATACAGACTTTGTAAGTGCTCTTTTCCCTTTGAAAGAACCAGACCACTTAACAAGGAGTACTCCGGCTCAGGCTGTCCAAGCTATTCTTTGGAAAAATCTGTCTCACTTGAAGCCCCTGGACTAGAGAAGAGGCCACGCCGGAACAATAGCTCTTCACCCCCAGTTTCCCCCGCCCACCTTGTCACGAAGCAGGGAGCTAGAGAAGGGAGTATGTTTGGTTCAGTATCGTACCTTCTACAATCGTACTTCTCTGACTTCCAGAAATCAGCCGGCAAAGAATTCAGAAAGCAGATGTTACCGGACCCTCTAGCTGTTTAAGGGGGATTTGCACAGTAGTGACTTTCCTATGGAATGGAGGCTGTGTGTTTGCTCCACCTTATTCCTCTACTAACCTCTTACTTCCCCAGATCCCTAGAGAAACAGGGCCAATTTCTGAAGAAGGAATATCTGAGAAGAATTTGAGACCCTGGCAAAACCCAGGAGAGTTGACAAACCTTGAGGTTGCAGGGTGGTTTTTTTTTTTCCTCTTCTCGCCCACACTACAGTGTAAAAGATGTTAGTCACTAGGACTTCCTTCTGATTTTTGTCACCTCAGTCAGCGCCCTTTGTGCTTTTGGAGAAGTAAGAGAAAGATTAGGGGTGAACGCTGTGCTTTGAACATGCCATCTGGAAGACATAAATGTTTTTATTCCGCAAAGCTCATTGGAGTGAAAATAAAACACTTTAGAGAAAGAAAAAGTATGCAATTTGGCTTCTACAAATAAATAATAAAGGATTTATAAATATATAAATAATATTATATATATATATAAGTTATATATATATAATTTATAATTATAAATAAATATATAAATATATATATAATAAAACATCAGCATTAGGTTGTTAGGATAGCTTTATTCTAAATTTAAAAATATATAAGCATTACCCATTTTCAACATAATTCTCATTTAAATATGACTTACCCCTACACAATTGCATAAAAGAACTGATATGGTTATACTAGATAACCCAGGATCAAAATGGACATATCAGTTTGAAGCCAGAATCTTATTTAAGAATCTTATTTGATTTTGTTTCCTGTTAACACATTACCCAGCAGATATAAAAGGGTGTTGTGTGTATGTGTGTGTGTATGTGCACCGTCCTATAAGACATTAGTCATTCAAGTTCATCTATCTATAGGAACAATTCCTTGAAATAAATTACATTTGTTTATTTGTGAGTATTTATCTGCAAAAAAGAAAAACACTAACTCAAAAAGATATCTGCACTCTTGTGTTCATTGCAGCATTATTTACAGTAGCTAAGATATGGAAGTAACTCAAGTGCCCATTGATGGACGAATAGGTAAAGAAAATGTAATATATATATATTCAATCAAATATTATTCAGCCATAAAACAGTATGAAATCTTGCCATTTGCAACAACATGGATAGACCTTAAGGGCATTATGGCAAGTGAAGTAAGTCAGAAATAACTCAGTGAAGTAAGTCAGACAGAAAAAGGCAAATACCATATGAGGTCACTTACATGTGGAAATAAAAAAATCATAGATACATAGACTAGATTGATGGTTACCAGAGGCAGAGTGTAGAGGGTGGGCAAAATGGGTGAGGAAGGTTAAAATGTACAAAATTCCAGTTATAAAATGAATAAGGCATAAGGGTATAATGTACAGCATGGTGACTATAATTAATAACAAACACTGTATTGCATATTTGAAAGTTGCTAAGAGAATAGATCTTAAAAGTTCTCGTCGTTAGAAAAAACTTCATAACTATGTATGGTGAGGGATGTTACCTAGACTTACTGTGGTGATTATTTTATGCAATGTATACAGGTATCAAATCATTATGGTATATACCTGAAACTAATATAACGTATGTCAGTCATACCTCATTTTAAAAATAAGACAGGTATTTATCAGACACCTGCCACATACCAGGCTTTTGTGTTTGATACGAAGATACAAACGTGATTTTTTTCAAAAAAGCACACCCAGCTCCTGCTCTTGTGACTCTTGCTCTTATTCTTGATCTAGTGAGACATACAGGCAAGAAAACAGATACAAAACAAGGGACAAGTGCCATCACACAGGAGAAACGGGTGCTGTAGGATGTGACTCTTCAGGGAAGGGTTGTGTAGGATATAGTGAAGGGTTGACCACAGGACTTGGTGCTTCATTGGACATTGCAGTGAGGAGAGAAAAGGACAGGCATTCCCTACCCGCTTTCTGCTTTGAGCATCTGAGACCGCATTGTTCACTGAGACTGAAAGGTGCACTCTTGGTAGGTGTGGTGGGGGAGGAGATGGTGAAATTTGTTCCAAACCAGCCTAATTTTAGGAACTCAGGAGGCATTGCGTAAACAGGCATGGAGGGCAGTTGAATATTCAGTGGGAAGCACAAAGGAAAGGTCTGCTTGGAGAAAGGATTTGAGAACAATTGGCATAGACGGCTCCTCGAATCCTTAGAATTGGACAAGATGGCCAAGAAGGCCTGCGAAGGGGGGGTTTAAGAAAAATTATAATTAGCCAATGAATGGACAGTAGGAGTGTAGGAGAAAATTTGTGACAGTGGGGATATAATAGACTCTGAAGGAAGTTACATTTCAAGGAGGAAATAGACAAAGGTGGCAAATTCTATTGACAAATCAGGTGTGATGAGGACAGCAGGCCATTGGGCTGAGCCATAAAAGCTACTTCAGGGAAGGATAGCACTGAAGTCAGACTGCAGGAAGGTAAGGAGAAATTGGTGTGAGCAATTAAAGACCACATTTAGGTGACTCTAAATATTTTTCACTCTGAAGAGAATGATAATGATGGCTAGAAGGAAACTTGAAGTTAGAAACTAAGAAATTTTTTGGTTGGTTTGTTTGTTTCTTTCTTTATGTTTTAATGAGTGGTGTCTGAGTTTATTTAAAAACTAATGGAAAGTGCGGTGCCTGGCTGGCTCAGTTGGAAAAGCATGTGACTCTTGATCTTGGGTTGTGAGTTCGAGCCCCATACTGGGAATAGAGTTGACTTAAAAAAATAAATAAGGGAGCCTGGGTGGCTCAGTCAGCTGGGCATCCTACTCTCGATTTCGGCTCAGGTCATGATTTCCTGGTGAGATGGAGCCCAGCATTGGGCTCTGCATTGACGGTGAAGAACCTGCTTGGGATTCTCTCTCCCTCTCTTTTTGCCCCTCTCCCACTTGTACATGCTCTCTCTCTCTCTCTCTCTCTTGCTCTCTCAAAAATAAGCTTAAAAATTATTATTTTAAAAAAACTAATGGAAAGAGATCTATGGTGGGGGGGGTAGGAGTAGGGGAACAGAAACTTTTAGAGGGAGAGGAAATCCTAAGAAGGGGCAGAGAGGGATTAAGGACCAAACACAGGGACACCTAAGCGGGTAGCTATAGCAATAAGTGTATGGGCTCCAAGGCTGCAGACTGAAGGGATACTCTGGATTCTATTCCTTCTGTGACACAGGAGGTGAGTGTGTGTGTGTGTGTGTGTGTGTGTGTGTGTATTTACATGTGCGTGCGCATGGGCATGGTGTGTGTGTGTGTGTGTGTGCGCGCGCGCGCGTACATGGCCATGGGGTGTGTGTGTGTGCACGCGCGTGCATGGGCATGGTGTGTGTGTGTTTGTTGGTACACACATTCTAAGATAAAGATGTTAAATAGCCAATGGAAAGAGAAGAGTTAATTTCAAAGAATCTATACGGTACTAACCATATTCTCAGAATCTAATAGAGGAAAATTGGAAATTGAAATGAAAAGTTGCCCTAAAGATATCCTGGTATTTGGACAATAAAAATGCTCTTTTACATAATTGACATATTAAAAATCAAATAATAAGATCTTTAGAATTAAAGGTCAACAGAAGCACTACATAGCACAGTTTGTAGGAAACAACTGAAGTTGTATCTAGAAAGAAATTTATAACCTTAAATATATTCATTTGAGAATAAATAAAAATAAAAGCCAATGAAATAGGCATGTCATGTTAAAGTTAGAAGAAAAGCATGGTACTCCCAAAGAGGGAGACAGAAAAATTGTGAAAAGCTAAAGCTTTCTTAAATTAAATAGAAGGTTAAAATAAGTAAATAGAAAGAGGTGAAATAAAAACAAATGCAGATTCTGTCAAGATTAATAAGACAAATTAACCTGTGGCCAGATTAGTAAGGAAAGGAGAGGCTATGCACTAATGAATAGTAAGCTAAAAAATAGGGATATATTTATAAATATTTTAGAAATGTTTTTCTAAACTTAAAAAGCATACTGTGAACATATTTGTGACAATCCATTTGAAATCCTACATGAAAGAATTTTTTTAGTATATATTAATTTTTGAGAGAGAGTGTGTGTGCATAAGCAGGGGAGGAACAGAGAGAGAGTGAGAGAGCAGGTTCCATGCAGTCAGCACAGAGCCCAACGCAAGGCTCGAACTTAAGAACCATGAGATCATGACCTGAACCAAAATCAAGAGTTGGACGCTAAATGACTAAGCCACCCAGACCTGGAAAGAAATATTTTTTTAAGAAAAAGTAAGCAAAATACTCTCATAGAGAAATGCAAAATCCCACTAGACCAAGAACCATTAAATAAATTGTATCAGTTGCCAAAAATCTCACTTCCGAAATACAGTCAGAACTGGAAGAATTACTAGACTTCTAAGGAGCAAAAAGTTCCAAACTCTGTGGTAAAATATCTAGGTAGAAAGCAAACCCAGCTATTTTACTGGGCAAGTATAACTTTGATACCAAACTGATAATAAGGAGAGTACAAGTAAAGAGATATGCAGACCAGTTTCACTTATGAACTTAAACACAAAAATACTAATTAAATATCAGCAACTCAAATCCAGCAGCGTGGTTTTTAAAAAAAATATTGTGACCAATTAGGATTCACAGAGTTTGTTCCAAGAATGAAGTGATGATTTAACATTAGAAAACACAAACAGATTTAGTTATGAGAATTGTATGGCCCTCCACAAGATGTAGGAAAAGCAGATGGGCAGTGAGGAGGACTCTTGTTGAGATGAGCACTGGGTGTTGTATTGAAACCAATTTGACAATAAATTATATTTTTAAAAAAAGATGTAGAAAAAGCAGTAAATAAAATTACTATTCCTAACAAAAACTCTTAGTAAATTAGAACTAGAGGGAAGCTTTCTTCATCTTAGGCTACAATATAAATGTCATATACAAAATTTAAACTTGGAAATGTTCATTGTAGGTTTAGGAAAAGAAGAAATGCTAGCTGTTGACACTGTTAGTCAACATTGTCCTAGAAATCAGGTCAAACAAAAAAAAAGTGTAGAAATAGAAAAGAATTTGCAGATGATACACTTGTATATGTAGAAAATCAAGAGAAGCAAGATATCTCTTATTAGAACTCAACTCTTATTACAGTTCAACAAGTATATATCACATCATCAGTAGCATTGTAACTCATTAGCTATAAATTGTTAGCAGAGATACTAGAACAAAAAGAGCCAGTTCAACAATAAACAGAAACAAAATCTCTAGGGTCTCAAAAATAAACTTAACAAAAGGTGCAATGAATGCATAGAGAAAAAATTTTAAAACTGAATTGAAGAGCCTAGAATTATACCTAAAAATATAGATACAATTTTCATGGATGGAAATATTCTGAGGTTGTCAATTCTCCGAAATTAGGTATAAAAATCACTGTGGTACCAAACAAATTCCCAGCAGGATTTTTCATGGGAAATTAAGAACTGAATTTAAAATTAACATTTGGAGAAATAAAGAGCAAAAACATCCAAAGCAGTACTAAAAATAAAGAACAAAATAAAAATGTGTTGTACAGTATATGGAAGACTTCTGCAGATTTGATAATTAGTGCTGAAAAACAGACAAATCAGCCAGAGGAACCATGGCTATGTGGAAATGGTTATATGATAGATAGGACACGACAAATCAGTGCAGGAAAGGACAGACTAACCAATAAGTGATATTGGGATAATTTAGTGGAAAGAAGTAAAACCACACCTTAAGCACTAAAATTATTCAAGATGGATTAGGTACTTAAAGGTGAAAGTAAGGTTTTATAATTATAAGAAAATATTAGCAATATATATTTTGAAGACATCAGTGTAGAAAAGAACATCTTAAATAAAAACATAGTTGACAGAAATCTTAAAGAAAAAATTAATTAATTAGCAGTGATGTCTGTGTGATTAAATAGAACAAAGACATTAGCAAATTTTTAAACAGATTATAGACTTAAATTCAAGACATCCACCCCCCCACAAATTAACAAATGACAGTGAAGTAGAAATATACAAAGGCAATCATCAAAGAAGAAATCTAAATGGCTAATGAATGCTAAAATTCACGATCAAACAGTAATTAAGGAAAAGCAAATCAAAACCATGGTCTATCACTTTTCATCTATCAGACTGTCAAAAATAATGCTGATGACTCCTAATTCCATGTGTATGCAGTAAGAAATACACAAGAGATAGTCATTGCTACAAAGTTTAGAAGAGCAAAATATTGGAAGTAATCGTAACATTCACTAGTTGGGGGAATAGATAAGTAGCAAGTAGATTATTCATGTAATGGAGTACTAAATGAGTGAATGAAATTCAACCATATGCATCAATATGTCCACACACACATACACACAGATACCATGCAATTTACTCCAACTGCAGTGTGAGATGCAAGTGGAGGATGTAGAGAGTATGCACCTAAAGAGGAATCCGTAGGGAAGATCCTCCCAGAGCTGAATGTCAATGTCAAACTAAAGGATGTTCTCTGCTTCTTCGAGCTTCCCAGTGTAGAACACAGAAGTGCCAGGGGGTTAGTTCAAGGAATTCTTGGAAAACAAGTCAGATATATGTATATTCGGTATCTTATCTTGATTTCTTGGTTGGGTCGTGTGCGTGTGTGTGTGTGGTGTGTGTGTGTGTACTTGGGTGACTTAAATGAAATAATCTATATTTTTCTTTGACTGCCTTTCTCAGCTCCTAAGTCAATCAAATATACAACAGAGTGACTATTCTACAGCCCTAAAGCACTGCAACAGGGAAAAGAACAGAACTTCTTCCATCATCCCTGGTAGGTTACGTTGAATCATGAGAAAAAATGACAATATTTTTACATCTTGGAATGGACTGATTCACTCAGTATTTTTCTAATTATGCCTGATAATGTACCTCTTTAGAAGGACTCTTAAATCCTGAAGTCCATCTAAAACATGCAGAATACATAGAAAGACTAGCTTACAGATCAAAGCCACTCAACTTGGGACATGCAGCTAAGATTTGCAATGTGGGGTTGGGGAGTAAGGGTACAGAGCTTGTGAGCATGGTGGTTCATGACAAAATTCTGTGTTCCAGTGGAGAGATCAAGGGTTGGCATTTCATCTCTGAGTGGGGAAGGCACAGACTACATCAATGCCTCCTACATCATGGTAAGTTGAGAAGTCGCCGGAGGAACTACCTACTAGTTTGTGTTACCAGGTCCAAAACCAAAATGGTTTTCCTGAAGCAGTGGCTGTAGCACCACTGGTGGGGAGGTCAAATCTAATGACTGCAGACCACAGCCCACAACAGCACATAGAACAGCAGCATTCCTTGATGTTTTTCTGTGTGCTGGACTGGAGAACCCTCAAGCAAGACAAAATAGTAAATGCAGGAAGCAAATTCACCATTCAGGACTAATGAGAAGATATGCAATATACACTTGGCCAACTAAGAGGCTGCACTGCATTTACCCTGAACAGACCCAAGGCATACCAGCTTCTGGAAAGCCCATCTCACTGACTTTACCACTCCAGGTTTGCCACACGGTTTTCACCCTGCAGACCGGACTCATTTGGAGACCCAGATTTCTAAAGACATAGTACTTTCCTTCTGTGTTTACATCTTCTATGAGAAAGGGGAGAGTGTTTTTGTTAGCCATTGCGTGACCCTCCTTTCTATTTCAGGTCTATCAATCATAGAGCTCGGCTTCGTATGAAAAGGTTGTAATTCCCATGCCAAAATCACTGTTTCATTTATCCAGCAAAGAAAATATCTAAGAACATCCATGCAGGAAACAAGGAGATGTATGGTGGTAGCAACTAAATACATGCTGCACTTCACATGAGCCCATGGGAAATAGGAACAGGATCTGAGAGACCACAGGGCAGAGGAGCACAAATGAGCCATCACTTTATTAAGCAACAACATGGAAATCATGACCAATCCAGAGGCCCCAGCTTCCGGGTGTCTGCAGCAAAATCTGCAAGGTGCCTCTCTGATTCCTGCCTGATAGAGGAAGCCGGGGTGCCTGGACACCAAGGGTGTTCTGTTGTCGATAGGTGTGAATTTAACACTTTGCCATTGGCGCTTATGGAAAGTGAGAAGTATAAAGTCTCCTCTGAATGTCCATTCTATTTAGTTTAGGAGACATGGTCCACATGCCATTTGGTAAGCCTACTCCTAGAGGTGATAGCTGTGTAGACTTGGGCACAATACGTATTTCGTTTTAATTTTTTTAAGTTTATTTATTCATTTTGAGAGAGAGAGCAGGGGAGAGAATGAGTGGGGGATGGGCAGAGAAGGAGGGAGAAAGAGAATTCCCAGCAGGCTCTGCACTGCCAGCACGGAGCCCAATGCAGGGCCTGATCCCACAAATTGTGAGATCGTGACCTGAGCCAAAATCAAGAGTTGAGTGCTTCACCAGCTGAGCCACCCAGGTGCCCACAACCCTTAACTTCTTCAGCCTCATTTTAACAGTCTGTAAAATGGGGATCACAGTTCCTATCGCATAGTACTTCTGTGAGGTATAAGGGGCTTAAGGGAAGAAAATGCTACTCCTGGGGCTCCTGGGTGGCTCAATTGATTGGTTAAGCATCCAACTTCAGTTTGGGTCATGATCTCACGGTTTGTGAGCCCAAGCCCCATTTCAGGTGAGCTCGAACCCCGCTCCAGGCTCTGCACTCTCTCCCCTCTCTCTCTGCACCTCGTGGGATTCTCTGTCTCTGTCCTTCTCTCTCTGACCCTAACTCACGCAGTCTCTCTGTCTCAAAAACAAACAAACAAACAAACAAACAAATATTTTAAAAAAAGAAAAGAAAATGTTACTCCTGTGCCTGGTGTATAGAAAGTGCCCTTTAAACAGCAGCTGTAATAATCACATCGTCATTTACAGACGCAATCTAAACATAAAAAGCCTGCCTTGACTTAAGGTCCACTAACTTATAAATGTACTTTGAATGTTTAAACTCATATGCCAGGGCACTTTCTTTGTATCTTCTCTTTGGTTTTGTAGGGTTACTATCAGAGCAACGAATTCATCATCACCCAGCATCCTCTCCTTCATACCATCAAGGATTTCTGGAGGATGATATGGGACCATAATGCCCAGCTGGTAGTTATGCTTCCTGACGGTCAAAATATGGTAAGTCCACCACCTCACATCACCTTTGGTACTTGCCTTACAGGGGCAGTAGCAAGTCATGTCAGCCGGCAGTCCAAGCAAACAAACAAATCTTTTTTTTTCTTTTCAACTAATAAACTACTATCACTGGTTGCGGACTTGTCTACTGTTGTCTGCTGTTGGGCCTGGTTGGGTCATGCCACCTCCTAGGTCTGAAATTGTTGAATGACAGTTTTAAAAAAAAAAAAAGTAAGTTAAAAATTAATTTAAATTTAAGATTTCTGTGATACTGCTTATCAAAAATTAGAATAGCAATCATGAGTGAAGTCAGTCCAGAGCGTCTATGTACATTTTTTAAAAATAAAACTTGTTAAAATATTTGGAGAGTCCCTCAGTTTAAGGCGATCTATATACATACCAAAAGAAAAGGCCTATTTTATTTAGGTTTTGCACATATATGTAACTTGGAGATTTATTTCTTATCTGTAAAGTTAGACTGACCATTCTAAATGCCACTGGAAATTGCTGAGCTCTTAAAATCACTTGAATCTTTTCTACTCAGTTATCATTTATAGAAGCAACAACTTACCATTGTTACTGATGAGCTAAGAGGAAAACAGCCAAGCAATAGTTTGGTTTCTTAAGTGCAATATTTTATTCTGCACACCAGCCTTGCTTAAGGCTCAACATTTTAAGAGTAAATCTTGAGATTCAAAGAAAAATTTGACTTGAATTTTCTGTGTCAACCACTTAACTTCATTTTGCAGTCTGACTTAGTAAACATTTGATTGAAATCTAGACTCTTCTTTGGTATTTATTCCTCCAGGCAGAAGATGAATTTGTTTACTGGCCAAATAAAGATGAACCTATAAACTGTGAGAGTTTCAAGGTCACTCTTATGGCTGAAGAACACAAATGTTTGTCTAACGAAGAAAAACTTGTAATTCAAGATTTTATCTTAGAAGCTACACAGGTATGGACATAATTGAAATGACAAACTTTTCATCTTAAGTACATGTTTTGTTAAATATATGCTGGTTTAAGGAACTTTCCTAGAAATAAAACAAAGGAACCTACTTTCTTAAAAATTAAGACAGATTGCCCAAATAATCAATCTTATCTTACTTGTCACTTTCATTTTTAAAATCCTACAGAATCAGTAAACACCAGTCACCACTAAACTATACCGTCCACCTATAGAAAATCAAAGATCTTTCTCTTCAGTCCAGAGTAGTTCTGATAGACCTTACATTGAAAATAAATTCGGTAAAAAAATAATTTCATTAATTCAAATTCTCATGTTTTAAGGTAAGTTTTTACCTTGAGTTCTTCTAAGTAAAATGAGAAAAATATTATCTACCAAAATGAGCTTACCGCTATCTACCAACACATCTATGATGTGTTGTAGGCGAAGAAGTGCTTTGAAAATGTGCAGTACGATGAGCTAGGATTGTTTTACTAATTCTTGGTTATCTATACGGCATCATTCTGAATTCTCTGCCAAGAATTATTTATATAATTACAGTACAGAATTTATTGTACAGCTACAGTAAAATACTAAAAGATACTACTAATAAAGAGTAGGGCATGTGAGAGGAAGAGTATCTTACCGATCAGGAAAAAGTTAAACCATTTTTTAGATGGTTTAAACATGGCACTTTATTGTAGTCTAATTCTGAAACAGGTAAACCATATAAATTTTAGGTTCTGCTGCTTATTTTCAAATGTAGCATTTTATTGACTACACTTGAAAGGAAGCTGGAGGTTTAAGGGACGTAAAGTCACACAGCTTAGTTAGCCACTTGTACAAGAACCAAGAGTGGGGCTGGAGCAGAACTTTCATTTCCATCCGCCTACCCCACCCCCACTTGCCAGCATTTCCCCCCCATGTCACGTAATTCCACTCAATTACTCCTGAGTAATGTTGGGCTTTGAAGACATCTACGCTAGTTTAAAACAAACTTTAACACTGAAGATTTCTTTTTATATTAAATTTACTGACACAGACACAACTTTGGTACCTACTTTGAAAGTTTGAGTACCATAATAAACCTACAAATAAGACATTTTTTTTTAATGTTTTATTTATTTCTAGGAGAGAGAGAGAGACAACGTGAGCAGGGGAGGGTCAGAGAGAGAGGGAGTCACAGACTCTGAAACAGGCTCCAGGCTCTGAGCTGGCAGTCAGCACAGAGTACGACGCGGGGCTCGAACCCACAAACCGTGAGATCATGACCTAAGCGAAAGTCGGACGTTTAACCGACTAAGCCACCCAGGCGCCCCAAAATAAGACATTTTTAAATGAAAAAGAGATTATATCTACACATGGGACCCGAATCATCACAGCAGTTTCTTCCCTCCCAAGATGGAGGATGGACTGCAAGCGCTGCTATGCGTGCATACGTGTGACTGGGTTTTATCACCTTCCTGTAATTCCTGATTCCCCCAATTATTCATAATGAACTGTCACCAATGGGATTTTTAAAATATTAATTTTCCTCTCTTCTTATAGGATGATTATGTACTTGAAGTGAGACATTTTCAGTGCCCCAAATGGCCAAATCCAGATAGCCCTATTAGTAAAACTTTTGAACTTATAAGTGTTATCAAAGAGGAAGCTGCCAACAGGGATGGGCCTGTGATTGTTCATGACGAGTAAGTTCCTCTCTGTAAACTGTTTCATGGGCATTGTTTTCCATGGGCAATGGGCAGTATCTCTGCATGGGCATATATTTCTTTTGTCTTTGTCCTAAACTAATGCCTTGGACTAGTTGTGGTGATTCAGCCAGGGTAGATGATCTGCTTTCTATAAAGAAGGTTCACACAGAATTAGCCTTTTTCACTTCTCTTGGGGCTCCTGTTGAAGGCAGGTACGTGATCACAAGAATTTGCTCTTGCATTGCATGCTGAGAACACTTTGCGTGATGAGTCAGTGCGTTGGCACTGGAATTTTTACAGGTGCTAACTAGAGAGACATTTCTCAGTCACTGACACACTAGATAGGATGAAAATTGATACAGTCTATTTATCAGAAACAGGTACCTATCCAATAAATCTTTCCAGGCTCCTGCTATGAACAAATAAAGAATGCATATGCTGGAATTATAGGTAATATATGTTACATATGATATGTATGATAACTTGTCAGATCATTTTGATTTATTGCCAGCTCCTTCCAGAGTATAAATATAACAAACGAATAAGCAAACATTAAATTTCTATAAAGTACACTGTTACTAATATCATAAATACTTGTTAGTATTTCAAATTAAACCATAGTTCTCTGCAGGATAAAAGAGACATTTCATTAAAAATTTCCATATTCCCACTACAAAGTTGTCAAGGCCGCGTGCTTTGTGAATGTGAATGTTCGATGCATCTGAATGGAGTCTTTGTCCCTTTGCTTCAAGGCATGGAGGAGTGACGGCAGGAACTTTCTGTGCTCTGACAACCCTTATGCACCAACTAGAAAAAGAAAATTCCATGGATGTTTACCAGGTAGCCAAGATGATCAATTTGATGAGGCCAGGAGTCTTTGCTGACATTGTAAGTAATAGAACAGGGAGCTAAACCTTCACCATTAGAGTACCGCTTCCTTCACAGAGGCTGCCAAAATCATTTCATCATGTATCAGAAAAGATCACCTTGACTGATAACATTTCCATGTAGTGTTCAAGCTGGATTACAAGTTACTCAGTCCACAATCTATAGAACCGGAATAGTAAACAATAAACATTTAAAGTTTATCTTCCAGAATATTAGATGGATAAAATTGAAATTTCATGCGTCTTTTTGCAAGATTTATTGTAATTCTGAAAAATACCCTCAGAAGCACCAACTAATCTGAGACTCTTTATTCTTCTATGTCCCTACTCTGAGACCATAGCAAGGCCTGTGCTCACCTTTGCTCAAAGCAAGGCCTAGGATCATCAGGCCGGTAGAGTGTGAAGAATACTTGGTAAACAGTGGATCTTGTAAAAAGGATTCTGCGCAAGCCCAAGCTGACGGTGCAGTCCTTTCTGCAACGTCTCCATAATCAGAAACCCAATGGATAAACCCAAGGGATTTCATAACAAGTGGGAAAGGGAGAATGAATAAGTTATTTATGAGTGGCTTACAGATGCCTTGTACCAAAGGATTACATACCATTTGATAAATCAGTAACAGTAAACTATAGCATCATTTTCTGATTCCATGACATAAATGAATGAGAACGGAGCGCTGGGGCACGTAGGTGGCTCCGTTGGTTAAGCCTCCGACTCTTGGTTTTGGCTCAGGTCATGAACTTGGAATTTGTGAGCTCGACCCCGCGTCAGACTCTGTGCTGTCAGTATGGAGCCTACTTGGAACTCTCTCTCTCTCTCTCTCTCTCTCTCCCGCCCTCTCTCTCTCTCTCTGCCTCTCCCCCACTTGCTCTCTCTGTCTTTCTGTCTTTCTCAAAAAATAAATAAATAAACTTAAAAATTAAAAAGAAAAAAGAATGGAAATGGTCCATTTTTTTCCTAAAAAGAAAAAAAAGTTGGCCAACAACACTGGCAAAAGTATGTTGGCCAATTTTCTAGGTCGATTACAATTGACCTAGGTCAATTGAATAGTAGCTACTTGAAAAACTACTTTAAATTTCTTCAGAAAGAGACATTAATATAGATTGTGTCCCTCTGCTGAGTTTAACAGACCATTTAACACAATGCCCTTCTGTGAACAGTGTCAACGCATGACTGAAAATATCCCTTTGTTTTACACACGTGCATCTTCACTGAGCCCCCTGTTTACGGTCTCCCATCCTCTATTTTCCAGGAGCAGTATCAGTTTCTCTACAAAGCGGTCCTCAGTCTTGTGAGCACGAGGCAGGAGGAGAATCCATCCACCTCTCTGGACAGTAATGGCGCAGCGTTGCCCGACGGAAATACAGCCGAGAGCTTGGAGTCTTTAGTGTAGCACCGCAAGGGCCGAGGGGAATCCGCACTGAGCGCTGTTTGCCTCTTTCTAAAGCTGGATGGGAAAAATCACTGCAGTTCTTCTCTTATCTGTTTACTTTCCATCACCTGACAGTAATTTTCATGACATAGGATTCTGCTGCCAAATTTACATCATTAACAACGTGTGCCTTTTTGCAAAACTTCTTGTAATTCACTTATTGTGTTTAAACTAAAACGATTGAATTTTACAGTATTTCTAAGAATGGAATTGTGGGGTTTTTTTTCATATTGATTTTAACAGAAAATTTAAATTTATAGATATTAGGAATTCCCAACTACAGAAAACATGTTTGTTTTTAGTGTCAAATTTTTAGCCGTATTTGTAGCAATCATCAAGTTTGCTAGAAATATAACTTTTAATATAGTAGATTGTAAATAAAACACTCCGTTCCCTATGATATTCAATGTTTTACAACTGCTGTGTTCACCTAAAGTAGAAATAATCTGATACTTACTGTAAATACTGCTCTAGTGTCTCCATGGACCAAATTTATATTTATAATTGTAGATTTTTATATTTTACTACTGAGTCAGTTTTCTAGTTCCGTGTAATGGTTTAGTTTAATGATGTAATTCATTGTCTGGTCTTACCCTGCAAGTCTTCTGAATTTCTTCCATGTTATCTAAGTAATTAACTCTGATTTAGCATGTAACGTTAACTTTTATGGAAAATAGAAGTGCATTTGTTTTGAGAGAAGATGTTTTTATGAGAATAACACCTTACCCAACATTGTTGCAATGGTTTTTATCCAAGGCACTGCAAAAATAAATAAATATTGCTATCAAGTTGCGTTTGTTTGGGGAGTGCTGTGCTGGGGGCATGTGTCACAGAAAATCGTGGGCACAGGTCCACAGAGATGATGGAAGTGAAAGGAAAGTTGATGGCATGAAGCAGCATATAGAGCTGTGGGTCCCAATCTCTGCTTTGGGGCACACAGGGAACTCACAAAATTAAAAATTTGGAGAACAACACAGCAACAGTACTGATACTGCACAACTGCTATTCCTGATGTATTTGGCCCTAACTGCCATGTACTAAGAAACCTTGGGCAACTTTGCCTTAGAACCAAGGTGGCACCGGGGCGCCTGGGTGGCTCAGTCGGTTAAGCGTCCGACTTCAGCTCAGGTCATGAGCTCACGGTTTGTGAGTTCAAGCCCGCATTGGGCTCTGTGCTGACAGCTGAGAACCGAGAGTACATTGGTCACCTTCATTATTTTGTCTGGTTTTCCCTTGGCCTTTGTCCCAAGAACAAACACCTTTTAGGGGGATGTGGATTTTTTTTTTTTTTTTTTACCTTCATGGTTATTTATCAATGAGATGCCTTGCAGAATCTCTTCCAAAGGCAAATAATTATTAAGTAACAGGTATGGTAAGTCAGCATTTTATAAAAGACAAATTTTAATAAATATATCAGAACCATAAGGACCATCAGGTTGCAGTGGGATACTCCCTGAAAATTTCTGGCAGCTCCTTCTTCAAATGCAATTAATACAAACATTTCATACATACATATTCTACTCATTATTATGGCAAAGAAATCTTAATTTTTGTATTTCTGGCCTGAAACTCCCTGATTTGTTAACATGTAAAATGATTCAGAGAACTTGGAAAATAAGATCTTGTTATAAGCAGATCTAGTTTTGCATATTTTATTAGAATTGAATTCCACTTGCACATAGCACATAGAATCGGAAGTGTTGATCATTTATTGGATTAAAATGAACTTTTTAGGGAAAGTTGGAAAATCTATATATTTGTCAAAACAAACAAAACACGGTTTTTATTCTTATAAGCCCCGATTGAATATCATCCACTTACTTGCTAATTGCACAATGTTCTGATCCATTAGAGGTCTCCTCTTCACCAGTACAATATTGGTGTGTTAGAGCAGGTAGGAGTAAATGTTAAAGCATATAAATGACACGTATTCTACCACTTTTAAGGATTTAAACATCCTTGGCATTAAATTAGAATTTACAAGCTTTTTTTACAGTAATCATTTTTCAAATGTAAAACAAGATATGGAAGTGGGCGTAAGAAAGGCTGTGGGTGTAAACTTGAAACTAGTCGTCACAGATGCAACAATACATTCTGTTCAGCCCGTCTGTGGCGACACATTCTAAGCAGGCCACGAGACTGAGCTTTGAAAAACTTTCCAGATATGCTATTTTGCCATGCTTTCCGCTGCACCTCTGGCAGTGCCATCCATCATGTCTCTCAGATTCTTAGGATCTCGCTTCAGTCTTAGAGGAGGTGACTCACTTCTGGATTATCCACATAGAGAAATGAACAGATGCAAGAAATATCTGCCTTGTCGCTCACTTGTTTAATGAAGCCATGCACCAGAAACTATTGCATGGAGGTTCCTAGTAAAGAATATTAAATTAAGAAGTCTCTCATAGGGGTGTCTGGGTGGCTTAATTGGTTAAGCATCCGACTCTTGATTTTAGCCCAGGGGTGTGAGATCGAGCCCCACATTAGGCTCCACATTAAGTGTGGACCCTGCTTGAGATTCTCTCTGTCTCTCTCTTTTTCTCAAAATAAAACAAAATCTTTAAAAAGTAAAATAGATTTATTTAAAAAAAAAGAAAATTCTCTCATGGCACCTCTATTTCAAGTAAGTGTTTTAATGGATGCAGGAAGTTAAACCTGCATTTCAAAGGCTTTTTAGAGAGTAAATGAGAAAACTTCCACCTTTTGTCATTCTAGTATATCAGTTGTAAGCCCATGGCAATGTGTAAAGAGGTTCAAAGAACCATTTAAAGAAAACATGAAATTGTTAGAAAATAAGGCCAGTGAGGAAAGGCTGATAATTGGGGTCATAGCTGTGTATTCACGGAGTCTACCTGCAGCCACTTCTCCTTCTAGGGTGCCTTTCTGTGGTAGATAGTCTTTTCCAAAAATAGCTCAACAGCATCTTCCATCCCACATGGGACTCTTTGAAACTCAGCCCATTGAGCAGTGGGGTCAATGGCCCTTGCCCTTGAACCTGGGTGTACTTATGACCACAGTGAAAGTGACACAATGTGACTTCTGAGGCTAAGTCATAAAAGGCAATACAGCTGCCTAGCTCTTTTGGGATGTTTGCTCTGAGAACAGGGCCACCATGCTGTGGCAAAGCCCACACATAGAAAGAAAACTGGGTCCTGGCCTTCTGCCCTTCCTGAGCTTCCAGTGGACAGCTAGAACCACCTTGCCACCTACAGGAACAAGCTGCCTTCACTGGAGCCCCCCAGCTTCCAGTTGACACACCCCAAGTGACACTGTGTGAAGCAGAGACAGCTGTCCCCCTTGAGTCCTGCCCAAACTGCAAACTGATAAACAAAATAAATGTTTTAAACCACTCCATTTTGGGGTGGTTTGTTACACAGGATAGTAATTAGAACACTTCTTAAACTTCCAAGCCCGAAAAGCCGTAACTTATAGTCCCCTGACTCCCTTGCAGCTACAGCTGTGGGGTGAATCACAGTCCACCAAATACAGAGAGCCACAAAGTATGGAAACCCATACAATATTGTTTTACCATGCACTGTAATATGATATTACCCCATTTATTATGCATTTGCCTGCTCCTTGCATTTCTGGCCACTCTGTAAATACTGACACACAAGATTTAGAAGACAGAAATAAGGCAGAGGCCATCTTCCTGTTCTTGCCCCTGCTGGTCAAAGGAAGCAAGAGTGTAGGGCTGTGGGCAGCGGAGTTCCAGGGCATCGAGTGGAGAGCCAGTAGCAGCCATGGCAGGAAGACCAAGTTCTCCTGATTCAAGCTGCCCAACACCCAGACACCAGCTGCGAGTGTAAGATCTTGCTCCTACCGCCTTGTATGCCTTTCTCTTTTAAATGCCTAGCATGGTTTATGTTTCCTCTTCCTAATAACTGACTCAGTAGCCTGGAGAAGTGTCTAAATGACATTCTCAGTTTTTTTTAAGTACCTTCTCTTTCTTCAACCACTACAGTGGCCTCTGAATATCACCCCCCCTCACCCTCTCCCGAGTCCCTCTCAACACCAGGGCCAAAGAAATCTTTTAGAAGCACAAAGCTGATCTTACCAGCCCCCTGGATTATTGATCATGACATAATTTCAATCTATTGTGACACAATGATTGTGATAGTTGGGGTTGATTCAAATATCACAAAATGATGCCCTTTACCCACCCTTATGCTCTGGGGAAATGTCAACAAGCAGTCTAAGAAGCAACAAATGAAAGAGAAATGGGAAGAATGCCTCTTCAGCATTACCAGCTAATGCTAAAAAATAACAAAACTGCTTTATATGTAAGTGGAGCCTATAACAACCTTCCCTTATCTATACTTCCACCATCACCACCTTTACCACCAAGCTTTTAAGTGTCAATACTATACCATACACACTCACACACACACACACACACACACACACACACACACTACTATAGGCCAGGCCGCAGGCCTTATGATGGGTATTAAAAATACATA
Source organism: Hyaena hyaena (assembly GCF_003009895.1). Lineage (NCBI taxonomy): Eukaryota > Metazoa > Chordata > Mammalia > Carnivora > Hyaenidae > Hyaena > Hyaena hyaena. The sequence continues at coordinate 494,597 of NW_024080792.1, forward strand.
GGAATACTGGGGCGCCTGGGTGGCTTAGTCGGTTAAGCGTCCGACTTTCGCTTAGGTCATGATCTCGCAGTTCATGGGTTCGGGCCCCGTGTCGGGCTCTGTGCTGACTGCCAGCTCAGAGCCTGGAGCCTGTTTCGGTCTGTGACTCCCTCTCTCTCTGACCCTCCCCTGCTCATGCTGTCTCTCTCTCTCTCTCTCCTAGAAATAAATAAAATATTAAAAAAAATACATAGGAATATTAATTTGAGTTCCCACAGAAGCAGACCCTGAGACAATGTTTTAAGTACAAGTCATTTATTTGGTAGGTGGCCCCAGAAAATACCCACAAGTAAGAAAATTGGGGAAATATAATCATATTTGTAGTTTTGAAAGACTAATGTGTCTAATGCATTTGCTGTGAGGAGAATGGACATCAAGGAAGCAATTCTGAATACAAGGAGGCCAGGTAAAAGGCTGTTGCAATGATCCACGTATAAGATGATAGTGACCTTGGATGAGACTAGCTCTCCGTGGGTGGAAAGACAAAGATGGAGTCCAAGGATGGATGAGGAGGGATTCAGTGGAGAAAAGGAAAACTGAGTTGCTGAATATGGAAGTAAGAGAAAGGAAAGTATGAAGGATTATATCCTAAACGGGGAAGAAGATGGTTTCCATTTCCTGAGATGGGCAATCAGAAGGAAGAACTACTTTGGGAGGAAATCCCTAGAGTGGCCCCACTGAGAAACACGAGTTTATACTACAAACTATTAAACCTATGCTGGGAGATATCCCAACAGAGGTATGAGTAGTAGCTGGTGGATACTCAGAAGCTCAGGTGAGGACGCTTGGGATTCCTTAGAAATAAAGGTGATGTTCAAAGCCTTTCTTCATTAAGCATCTTACATATTGAACCATTTGCATAATGGTTGAATAATTCAGCCAATGTTAAATTTAAAATTTCATGGATCAAAAATTAAAATGAACCACTCTGTGCCAGCCGAAATATTTAAGTTTTTTAAAGCATTCTTGTAGTATTTTAACAATCCATGCCCCTCATCCTTTCTCTTGGTCTTCTCTGTTCGACAGCCTATTCCAGTTTCTTCCATCTATCAATTCCCATTTGATTTCTCTTTTTAAGTACTTCCCTCAACTTGGAAGGAAAAACTTGTTTTATCAACAGTTTGCTAATAGGACAGGCATGGTTTTTCTGTATTGGAGCTACCAGGTTTCGGATCAAGTATGGGGACTCGCTTCACCCTTGACAGCTTTGCCAGGAACCCGACTTAGTTAGAAGAAATGAACTTCAAATGAATTGAAGCCAAGTGCTGGGCTGCTGCTTGAGTTGTACCTGGCAACAGCCCAGAATCATCTTCGAACAGAGAGACGAACAATATCCGTGCCGTTTTATCAGGCTCTGCGGCTGGAAGCGAGATTCTCAGGACTGAAGAATGCGTTATCAGTGATGTGTATACTCTAGCAATCAGCACAGCACTGGGAGGTACCAGAAACCCTCTATTTTACCACACGAACAACATAAAGTCAGGGTCATAACAGGGTGAGAACCTGTTAACCTGGCAAGTTAGGACTCCACTCTATGTTTCATAATTCTTGCTACTTAATAAAAAGTAAAAATGAGTGTTAGGATTAAAACAAAATTGGAAAAAGGGAGTTAGTAGATTAGCAGTCAGTGACTAACAAGTATCGCTCCAAGAAAAACAGAAAGCTTTTCTCACTGGATCCTTCCCGGTAGATTTCAAGTCTGGCAAATGTAGTTTCACTGCAGACAATCAACAAATGTAAACCCTTGTGAAGCTAGTCTATACACCATATGAGGGTAATATTGGCTACTCTGCATGGCTGTGCAAATTGCGCGTGCAACTAAGGGGGAGATAGTTACATCATAGACACTGAATATTACGACATGCATTTAATATGATTAATACTTATTATGAGAGTAGTAAAATGTTCTGATAAATTATATATTTGAAAATTTTTGATAGATGTGTCTTGAAAGAGCAGTGTCTTTGTCTAATTCTCAAAGAGGCACCACATGGGCTAGTGGTGGTCCTAATAACCCACCATAAGAGAGGTATTATAAATCAAAGTGCTTCCCAAATTTTATCAAGTAGATATTTTGGATGACTTCAAATGACAATAAAATTTCAATATTAAGTCTTGTCACTTAAGCAAGTCATTTAACTTTGTGAGACACATTTTATCTTCTGTAAAATCAATGGCCCAACCAAATGATTATTCTGGTCCTTTCCACTCTACTGCTTTAATATTCTCATTATGGAGCAGATATACCTATAGTTTGTTTGAGGAGAACAGATCATTGAGGAGTCTTCCAAAGGTATCCAAAGGATTGAAAAAACATCTCTAAGCTAAAATCTCATTAACATAAATGTCAGGCAAAAATGTTATTGCATAAGAGGGAAGAACACTAACTTTGAACATCTACAAGGGACCAGACTTTTCCCTTATATTTTCTCGTTAACTTTTATAACTATCATGCAGGTTACCGTTATCCTTATTTTATGGAAAAGTAGCTCATATGTTGTAAAACCAACCAAACTGCTTTGAGGGGAAGAACTTCTAGTGTCTCCTTTGTCTAGGACAGGAAAGCTGGACAACACAAATATTTTTATATGAAAGAGGCCAAAAGAGATCTGGCAGATGTGAGCATTCAATCTACTAAAATGGTAGGACCAGGGTGGTAAAGTGCAGTTGAAGGACCAAGTCTGCCCAGTTGTTTTTAAATATAAAGCTTTATGGGAACACAGTCACGTCAATTCATTTATGTACTCCCTATGACTGATTTCACACTACAAAGGCAGCAGAGAGAAGTCATGACCCCCTTTGGCTTCCAAAGCCTAAAATATGTACTATCTAGCCCTTTACAGTAAAGGTTTGCTTATCCCTGAGTGAGCCATTTTCTTGTAAGTATAATCTACCCATTCATCCCTAGACCTTACCACCACCACCTTTATTAATTACTGAAATTTCTGCTGGAAAGCGTATTGAGAACCAATGCAGTGTGTGATTACATCCATCTTTACTGAAGCTTACTGACATTTTCTTCTCTAGCACAGCCCCTAGTACTTAAAACAGACTAGCTCTTCAATCATACCCCCTTTATCATTCATTGTTATTACGAAGTCCAAACCAATAATTATATTGAGCACTAAACATTTCCCTCACCCACCTAAGGTGATAGTTTTCTAGTTCCCATTCCATCTGGGCATTCTTCTAGATTGCAGGGAGAATCAATGTGACATTCATATTTTCTAATCGACTATGTTGAACTCAATGTTGCGGTTAAAAAAACTGCCATAACAGAAATATCTTTACCTATTAATATTGATCTCCACATATTATTTTTGACGGGTGGAACTAGAACTTAGTCAACTCTGATCCATTTCAAATGGAATTGATGTTTTCTCAACTTCTATATATACCCCACACATAATGAATGCCTCCTTATTTCAAGAGCAGAATTTATTCCATATGTCAGGATATGAGTATAGTCGTGGAAAGTCAAACAATGGTTTAGTTTATATTTCTAAATGGAAATGGTTTTCCCCCAAGAAGCAAAAAAGAAAAAGGTTTTATTTATAATTTAATCATTTTATAACAACTTGAGCTATAATTCACAACCTATGCAATTCACACAAAGTATACAATTCAGTGATTTTTAGCATATTCACAGGGTTGTGTCACCACTACCACAATCAACTCTACAACATTTCATCACCACCTTAAAAAGAAACCCCAAACTCATTAGCAGTCACTCCCACATTCCCTCAACCCCCCAACCCTAGGCAATCACTAATCTACTGTTCTGGACAATTTCATATAAATGAGACCACATCATTTTGGGGTCTGGTTTCTTTCACTTAGCATAATGTTTTCAAGGGTCAACCATGTTGTAGCATGTATTAGAACTTCATTTCTTTTTTGCTGCCAAATAATATTCCATTGTGTGGATATATCAGATTTTGTTTATCCATTTATCAGTTGATGAACATTTGGCTTGCTTTGATTTTTTGCTATTGTGACTAATGCTGCCATAAACATCTGTTTATACATTTTTGTGCAGACATATGTTTTCATTTCTCTCGAGTAGGTACCTAAGAGTGAATTGCTGCCTCCTGTGGTAACTCTATGCTTAACCTTTGGAGGAACTGCCAAAGTGTCTTTCCAAGTGGTTGCACAGATTTACATTTCCACCAGCAGTTTATGAGGGCTCCAATTTCTCCACACCCCCACAAACACTTGCTATTACCTTTTTCATTATAACTATCCTAATAAGTATGAAGTGGTATATCACCATACATTTGATTTGCATTTCCGTGGTAGATAATGGTGCTGAACATCCTTTCATGTGCTTACTGGTTTTGTATATCTTCTTCAGAGAACTGTCAATTCATACCATGAGTCCACTTTTTAAATTAGGCTCTTTGTCTACTTATTGGTTACAGTAGTTCTGTATATATTCTAAATACAGTTTCCACCCTTACCTGATATATGATTTGCAAAAGTTTTCTTTCCTTGTATGGGTTGTCTTAATGGCATCCATGGAAGTACAAAAGCTTTTAATTCTGATGATGCCCAATTTATCCATTTTTGTTTTTGTTTTTGTTCCTTGTGCCTTTGGTTTCGATTATTTAAGAAATCATCGCTTAATCCAAGGGCATGAAGACTTATATTTTTTATTTCTTCTAAAAGTTTTATAGTGTTTGCTCTTATATTTAGGCCTTTGGTCCATTTTGAGTTAATTTTTACATATGCTGTGAGGTAGAAGTCCAATGTCATTCTTTTGCATGTGGACATCCAATTGTTCCAGCACCATTTGATGAAAAGACTATTTTCCTCTATTGAATTGTCTTAGCACCCTTTTCAAAAATCAATTGACCATAAATATGATGATTATCTCTGGACTCTCAATCTATTCCTATTTTATTATTTTTCATACTACTGTAAATTCAATTATTTTTTCAGTATCATTTTTGTTTCATTTATTGATAATTATACAGAAATGCAATCAAGTTTTGTATATTAATCTTGTGTCCTGCAGCTTTGCTGAACTCAAGTATTAGTTCTAATACTTTCTTAAAGTATTCTTCTGGATTTTCTGTGTATAAGAACATACCATCTCCGAATAGAGATAGTTTTACTTCTTCTTTTCGAATATGGATGTGCTTAATTTCATTTACTTGCCTAATTGCCCTGGCTATACCCTCCAGTACAAGTTGAGTAGAAGTGCCAAGAGCAGATATTACTGTCTTGTTTCTGATCTCAAGGGGAAATCCTTCAGCCTTTCATCATTAAATATGATGTCAGCTATGGGTTTTTCATAGATGTTCTTTATCAGGTTGAAAAAGCCAATTCCTAGTTTGTTGAGTCTTTTTATTATGAAAGGGTGTTAGATTTTGTTAAATGCTTTTTCGGTCTCTAATGGGGTGATCATGTGGAATTTCATCTAATCTTACCTATTTCTTTTTCCAATGATCAAAACTATAAGAAATGTCATTTACTAGATAAATCATAATTTTGCCCAAAAAGCCATAGAATAGAACTATTGCAAAGGCTTACAGATAGGTACTCTAAAAGTATCTAACTGAATCATTTGAAACATACAAAAATAGAGCTGTGGGAAAATTTTTTTCTTACCAAAAAGATAAAAGTTTATCTGCTGATCATAAGAAAATATATTCTTATAAGACAAAAAGTTGCACAATAAATTAACATATAACACAATCATCACTTTTACATACACATGAAAAAATACATGTAGAATTATTAAACTTCTCTGGTAATTACTGGCATCTCCTGTTCCAAATGTTTTCATATCCAAATAGAGACTTATATTTTAAAAACATCATTATATTGACTGACTCAAAAAAATATCATGCTTTATATTTCAAAGTAGCCCATTAGCAAGCACGTTTGTTGCACAAATGTTCAAAACGATGCTACGTGGGAAGATAACAAGACATAATTCTCAATTACGGTGTGATTGTGCTCTGTGTTGAATATATAATGCCTTCTGCTTGAATTCGCTCCAGTATTGGTCCATAGATCTCCTTTGAAAAGGGCCCCATCAGACCTTTAGCTTTAATTTCACCTAGAAGAAAATAAATTTGTAGTTACCATTTTAAAGGTGCCATTAAGGTTAATTTCCACTTCAAGAGTCTCCAAACCATTAACAGGGAAAGGGATTACCTGCAAGCATAGGTGGACTTAAGGACAGAGTCAGAAGGTATGCATCTAACTGCGTTAACTATTGCCAAAATGATCAGAGAATAAAGAGTACTATGAAAGGAAAGTAAACTTGTCTGCTTTATTTGTTGATGTTTTTTCTTAAAGCATAATACCAACAGAATGAATTAAAACCAGTCTGATGATTTGGGCACAGGCTTCTGTGAGGAAGACTGAAATAGCCAGTCTGAGTTCTTTCCTTAATGTCCACGATGACCTTATTCTTCATCACTTCTTCAATGCTGGTTCCTCAAGAACTAAGTGGGTAGTTTAATTTGATATTGGCTGATGCGCTATTGTAGATACACTTCCTCAGTATTTCACATGTATGTGCTTGATGTTTGTTATTCCCTTCACATACCAACAAGGGCCAAATGGGGAGTTATACTCAAAGGTAATGCTTACTGAATGAATATATAGATGATCTTAAGGGGACAGACAACAGTTGAAATTTGATTTCACTCAGTCCAAAATATTTACTGAGTACTGATAATATACGGCGATATGAAGATTAATAAAACGTGCTCTATATTTTTGAGGATATGAAAGTGAATACCCTCTGCTACTTCAGTGTTAACCACCCCTAAAATATGAAAAATTAAAGAAAGAAAGAATTAACATTGCCTAGGGGGTCACATATGTGGTAGGAGTTTTATATAATATTTCACTTCAGGATCACAGAAAACCTCTGAATTAGGAAGACAATCCCCTGGGGCACCTGGGTGGCTTAGTCGGTTAAGCGTCCGACTTTCGCTTAGGTCATGATCTCGAGGTTCGTGGGTTCGAGCCCCGCGTCGGGCACTGTGCTGACTGCCAGCTCAGAGCATGGAGAATGTTTCAGTCTGTGACTCCCTCTCTCTCTGACCCTCCCCTGCTCACGCTGTCTCTCTCTCTCTCCTAGAAATAAATAAAACATTAAAAAAATTTTAAAAAAAATAATAAAAGGAAGACAATCCCCACTTTAAAGATGAGGGAGCTCGAGCTCAGAGACACTGAGTAACTTGCGCTCCATCACTCTGCCATCTTGTGATTGAACTTGGACAGAAATAAGGGATAACTCCAAAACCCATGGCTTTTACTCACCAAACATGATCTCTCAGTCAGTCAGCACTTAGAACTGAGATGGCTCACTTTTAGTGAACTCCAGTGTCATACTCAAGAGTAATTTTTTGACATCCAGGCACCAAATGACTTAGAGATGATATGGACACAGACTCAGTTCTCCAATGAAGGGACTTACCATCAAGCAACATCTTGGCTGCCATGGCAGTGGGTAACCCCACAGTTTTAGCCATGGCTGAAAAGCCATTGACATCCCCGTAAACCACAAGGTCAATAGTTTTATTTTCTAAATGTCCAGAAGGATGTCTGATTCCAAAACTGTCTCTCATCACAATCATATCCTTCTCTCCAGGACCTTAAAATAAACAGACATTATTAAATGTTATTATCATTACAACTGCAATACTGCATTTCATCTGCGCCTGCCCTTTTGCTCTCACAGGTTTCCCTGCCCATCACATGCAGTCCTTAGACAATTATCTATGCTGCTTTCTAGTCCAAAGACCAAGGGAAAAACCTCAAGAAATGATAACGCTGGCCATGCTCCTCTGGCTAGGCTGCTATCACTGGAGCCTGGCTACAGACATGAGAGCACTACGACAGAACACCCACTCTTCCTCCGAAATGCTCCTTCAGCATTTCCCTAATGCAATACAAGTGAAGCTAATAATTTGTCCATTTCCCATATTCCCCACGCTCATTCCTGTCTGATAGCTCTCTGATTCTTCCCTCTGGGAAAACAGCCCAAGCACCCTTTTCCTCCTCGCATACTTCCTCTCCCTACATCTGGGCTCCAGCCTCCCATCACATCCACTAGCAGTGCTGACTGCATCTGACGCTAACGCCCCAAGGCCCACCTACCATAGGAGAGTTTCCTGGCCAAATGCTTGGAGAGAGCGTCCACCACAGACTCTGCTCGAGGGACTTGCTCATCCCCAAGTAAGCCCAACCTGAGAAGCACAAGAGGCAGCTGTGTTAGGACAAGTCCTACACATAATCTCACTTGCGAGGCAGAGGGAGCTCTTTGGATTTTATCTTGAACAGGGAAGAATCACAAGACAACGATCCAACTTATAGGGTTCTCCTGAATTGTAAATAAGAGTAACAATAGTAATGTTTTAATCTTTAGAATCATTCCCAGACTCCCGAGGGCAGGGCTCCCTGGAGCAGAACTGACACACTGCACATCCCTGTCATTGCAAAGCTTCGTATGAGATTAATTTACAGGTTAGTTTTCCCACATTAAGGAGACCAGCATAATATGCCACCACTGTGTGATTGTTATAAAGTGGGTTCCAGAAGTCTAGGAGAATCTCCTACTGGAGAGAAATAAACTACTCCAGGTTTCTCAGGAACTGAGTAGTAGTGTCTCAAAATAAGTATTTCCCAAGTTATAATTGCCATTGAATTTCTCTTTTTATCTGTTTTTTTTTTTTATCCCCACACGAACATAGTACATGTTAATCTCTCTACAACAGGCCAACATTAGATCAGAAAATTAATCAAAGACAATGTAAAATGTGTGGCTTTATCTTGACCTCTCTTTGACTAAAAGCACTAAGAATCATTGATACTGAGAGAATCCAGTACTTTGCTCTCTAAGTTGGTTGGTGTACGCCTACCGTTCAGCAGCCTCCAGCTGGGTATGGTCTCTTCCTAATTTCTTAAGGACAGCTTCCTTAAGTACATCATGCGTGGAGGATGGTGAAATCCCAACTAGTTCACAAAGGAGTTCTTTCTGGTTATAAAAATACAGATAAAATTCTAAGTTTCTAACTTAAAAAAATCAGTTGAGAAATTATCTTATTAAGGCATTTGGCCACAAATGCACCTCAAGTTTTAAGTCAGAAAGGACTAGAAATAGTAAACTGTTACACATACATGTGCACACACACATCTGCACACCCACAAATGAATAACTGACATTCCCAAGTAGTATTTCAGCAATAAAAATAGGTCATAACATCAAATCAATACTAAATAGATGGTACCATGTTTACTATTACATTCTTGCCTTTGCATATCCTCTCCATTACTTTTTCATCCATTCTCCCTCACCCTCCAGTAGCCCATTTTGGTCAGGATCAAGTGGAAGGGGCTCATTGCCAGTAGCAACCAGAGTTCTTCTGGAGGTTCAAGAGATGGGAAAGACCTTGCAAGATACTAAAACTTCAAAGCAAGAACACTTAAGCAGTGGTCATAGCCTTTTCTACTTTCTAAACAAGACTTTTTCCAGGATCCCAAGGAAAAAAGTTATAATTTTGATTAAGAATCAACAAACTGGCTCACAGACCAAATCTGGCTCACCACCTGGTTTTGTAAAGAAAAATTTTTATTGGAAGGTAGTCATGCTCATCTGTCTATATGTATTTGTGTATGATAGAATTGAGTATGTTTTGTAGCCCAATGTTCATAGCAGCACTTTCAACAATAGCCAAATCATGGAAAGGGCCTAAGTGTCCATCAACTGATGAATGGATGAAGAAGGTGTGGTTTATCTATACAATGGAATACTACATGGCAATGAGAAAGAATGAAATCTGACCATGTGTAGCAACATGGGTGGAACTTGAGGGTGCTATGCTGAGCGAAATAATTCAGGCAGAGAAGGACAGATACCATATGTTTGCAGGTATAGGTGGGTTAGGAGGAACTTAACGGAGGACCATGGGGGAGAAGAAGGGGAAAAATAGTGGGGGAGAGGGAGGGAGGCAAACCATGAGAGACTCTTGAATGCTAAGAACAAACTGAGGGCTGGTGGGGGTGGAGAAGAGGGGAAGGGGGGTGATGGGCATGGAGGAGGGCACTTGTTGGGATGAGCACTGGGTGTTATATGGAAACCAACTTGATAATAAACTATTAAAAAAAAAGAATTGAGTATGTGTGGTCCATAATGCCTAATATATTTACAACCTAGTCCTTTACAAAAAAAAAAGTTCACCAGCCACCAAACTACTGATTGCCACCAAACTGTTGCCACCAAAATCCTGATCCACTCCCTAAGAATGCCAGTACTGTGAGAAGTGAGATGATTCATTTTCAAAAATACCAAGTAAAAGCAGTGCTGTCTAGTTAACAACAGGTTTACAAACTATTGGAAATATGTACGAACCACCCCCCCACCCCGCCCCAAATGGACTCTCAAACCCAAACCTTTAGACACTTCATTCCCTGATTCTTCTTCCCTACTCCATCTCATGGACTTATGTTCGAGAGGGCTTTGCAATGAGTAATTGCCAAAGAACTGAAGTCTTTGCATCACCTCAAGGAATGTATTTTTTGCCTTATGCTGTCATAGGCAAATTCCGGGTAAGGCTATAACCTCTGTACTACTCAGCCAACGAGGAACCAGTGGAGGGATTTGCATGCTAGGAGATAAATTGCCTACGGTGATTTGCCCCAAGTGTGCCTGTCCATCAGACACCCAGTCTTACAAGAACATTGATTAAACCCTCGCTTCACTGTCCTCCGAGTCTCTGCATCCCTCCTTTGAGTGGGTCAGTGGGCTTATTTCTCACAAGTATGAACCCTCCCAATCCAGCGGCCTCAATCTTGGAATTCACTCTAGAGATGTTTGCTCACTCCTGTCCAACACATACATTTATGAAAGGTAAAACTTAGATTTGGAAGGCTTTCAGATAATGTAGAAAACTGAATCCAAAGCAATGGCTAGCAAGAATCCCAAAGTTAGCAATACTGATCTTTTTCTCCTTGTGATACATTTCTGGCATTTCTACTGGACAAGGGTCACATTTGTTCAAGTCGAATGACTGACTAGTAACACCTGGCAGTTAGTGGAAGCTCTACTTTACATGCAATCCCAAGCCTTCCAAGTCCCTTCCAACCTTGAGACTCTGAGATATTAATGCAACACAGATTTGGGAATAAATTCAGTAACTGAGAATTCAAATTACTCATGGTTAAAAATGACCAAATGATAGACCTGATGGGATTTGGGCTCTCTCTCCCTGTTTATTAGCTCTAGGAGGCCCAAGTTTAACTCCTGTCACTGGGTCACCAATTAGACAAGTGGTAGAGCCCAGAGCCCAAATCTATCTCTTCTCGGGGCTGAGGGAGCAACCAAGTAGTACAAGTTGCTGCAAGAAATAAGCCCAGTGGGTCAGGCCCATGATCTCGCCATTCTTCCATAACAGGAAGAAAAGAGGGTCTGGGGTCATGGTTTATCTTCCCTGCACATAAGCCACAGAAGGGGTAATTTTGCTGGTCCAAACCAAAGTTCAAATCTGACCATTTCTGAAGAGCAGCAAACAACATACAATTTTGGAGTCACTCACCCAGGTGAGAGGGTTGGCCTCAGGTCGAAGGGCAGGAAATGGATCTCTGTTTATGAGACCCAGTTTTACAAATCCATTCAAAGCTTTGGCGTATCCCTAAAACAAGAATTGTCAAGTAGTAACTGAAATTTTTCCTTTCAAAGAAAAAAATTAAAAAGTTTTTTTGAGAAGAGGATCTGTCTTCATAATTCATTTAGAAAACAGGCTGAAAGTAGTCAACTGAATTGCTGGCTTATGGATGTAAACACCTTCAGGTTGAGATCAGAATCAGGAGTGTCACAGCGATTCTGCTGGTTTACATAACAGACCTTGAAAGACTTTGGTCTTTACTTTGGTAAAGTTTCTAGGTAACAAGGGAGGGGTATTTTCTGGCAGAAGAAGGGCAAATTTCCTCCTGTGCTATGTGCTTGCAGTTCAGCAAAATAGTATTTGATAGAACAGTTCCCTCTCTTATAATGGAAGAAGGGGCTTGCAAGAATATTATCACCCAAAAGCAGATAATTGATTAAGAGCCACTATCCTAATGCACATAGGTAGCAGGAAGAGAGGTAGGGATCAGAGAGCTTCTGCTCCAGTCACATGAATGTGGGGGAGGGGTGTCAAGAAGGAGTTGAGAAAGATCCCATGGGAAGGTGACAGCAAGCTGTGGGGACAGGCAGGTACAGGCCAGTAGCCAAAGCCTCCATGTCATACTCAGATGATAGTGTCTCATATCCAACATGGGAAAGAATATTCAGGTCACTGAAGGGTTGCTGGCACTGCCCTGAATGGTGGCCCTCATGGATGTGACCACTGCAACATCTTCCATCTTCTGCGGTTCTGTGGGAAGAGCCATCATCATACACATCCTTGAGAGCTTCACTCATTATTCAAGCTCTTACAATTCTCTGCTCCTGGGTCTTCATGTTTGGCAAGAGAGTGTATCTAAAGCTATCCGAAAATCCTCATTTCTGGACGCCCCCCCCCCCAATCTACTTACATTCTGGGAACAAAATGAAGAAAACTGAGTCAAGAAATCTACCAGTACTGAGAATGTTATGACTTCAATTCAGACTAAAGTTTCTGCCGTGCCTACAGGCTTATGGAATGAACACCCATGGTTCCTAGATCACAGGTTGCTATCATCCTGGTGATTTGATTTGATTCCCGGTCAGTGAGGACATTACAGTCATAGGAGTGCAGGTACCTGCTCTCCATGAGCAAACAATCTATTTCAGGAGACAACTGTTGAGACATAAGAGCTCGGTGCCAATAAATGGAATAAAAGCTACCGAGTAAGAAATGCAGTGGCTGTCTCTCTTTAAGAATAAATAGGAGTTAGACATGGCGAAATGAGGCAAACCAGAAGCCGGACTTCATGTGCCAATACTGTGTAAATAACCTCTGCTCTTACTTGAATTTGGTTCATACAAAAGTAACACCACCAGTGTCCACTGATTCCTGATGCCTGCCCCATGTGGGGGAAGGGGCTGGCAAAGTCCTGGATGAGGGAGCAGTGATCTTTAAGAACATGGTATGGAAAGCATCACCGAGACCAAAGTCCTGAAGGAGCTGAAGAGTGTGCAGACATCTTGGGAGAAAAGGTTCTGGGCAAAAGGAACAGCAAGTGAAAAGTAAGAGCCGGGAGAAGGTGTGCACAAGAATGGAGGGGTTATCCCTGATGGGCCTTCCATCTTCCAGAGAAAAGATCAGTGAATTGTAGATAACACACAAGAAAAATCTCGTCTCTGCCCTCACCAGGAAATCACACAAGGCACTGAGACCTGAAATCAGATTTCTGATTTTTAGAGAGCTTTTAGGGGTGCAGGTTGGAGTGGGCTGAATAGAGTCTCCCTCATAAGTCACATCTGCCCGGAACCTCAGAGTATGACCTTTTTGGGATATTTGCAGATATAGTTAGTTAAACATCTCAGGATGAAATCAACCTATATTTAAGGTGGGTCCTAAATCCAATGACAGGTGTCCTTACACGATGAGGAGAGGACACAGTGACACAAACAGGGGGTGATAATGAAGACAGAAACTGGGCCAAAATGTCAAGCTAAAGAACACCAAGACATGCAGGCGGCCACCAGAAGTGAGGAGAGAGGCATGGGGCAGTTTCTCCCTCAAAACTGCCAGAAGGTACCAACCCTGCCCACACTTTGATTTTAGGCTTCTGACCTCAAGAGAGGTGAGACAAAAAATTTCTGTTGTCATAAACTGCCTGGTTTATAGTCATTTGTTGAAACAGCCCTAGGAAACAAGTACACTGATTGTCTTAATCGGGTCACACGTGCCACTACTCTTTTGTGACTAACACATAAATGTGTGGTGGACGTTTGTATTTATGCTTCTAGAATCTGCACCCCATTTTGTGGTAAAAATATTTTAGATTTGCTTTGCGGAAAGTGACGCTGACCACCTCTTCAGCTTAGGGATGTGACGCAAAGGCAAAGGCTGCCAGGAGTATTTTATCCCACTGACCTCAGGGGCTGAGACAAAAATGCTCTTTTTAGCTATGAAGATACGCTATTTAATTCTGACTGGATTTGAACCAAAAGGGCTGGGGATGCTGCCAGCACCTGCCGCCATGCAGAGCCTGGAACTGCAGCCAGCACGTGAAGGAAGAGCTGAGAGGTGAAGAGAAACCACGGCCCTATACGAGGTCACTTGGCCCCAAATCTTGCTACACCTGAAGGTGACCCTTCCCCTGTCCCCTCCCCTCCAAACTCCTCATGAATCAAAAATTCCCTCAGCTCAGGCCATTTTGAGTTGTCTCCTAACACATTCAGTCAATAGAATCCTGAGAAAACAGACTCCATCCTGGCTTATTATCTTAATTATTTTGATGGCTAAGAAAAATTAAGTGCACACTTCACTTATATCAAAACAGGCAACATGTTTCACCTCCAATACAGCTGCTTACCTTATATCTCAGTGTCCCCCGCAGCAGGGTGTGAGCAGATGGGATGCCGTAAATCTCAGCATATTTTGTACTGTCTCTGTTAGGATAGCCTTCCAAATTTAATCCAGGGAAATAATCCATGGGGGTCACTGCATCAAGAAAGGAGGTACCCCCTGTGACATTCACAACCTAAAGAACATTGAAAAGGCACGGATGCGGTTACAACGCTGTGCTCCCTGTGGACTTATCTGCATTGTTTACTTAAAAAACAAAATAGAAATATTAAAAGAAAGCAGTAGAGGATTTGCAAAAAAAATATTTTTAACGAAACTACCATATCGACAACTCATACTCAAGCTATTTTACTAATATAATTCACAAGGCCATTATTCTCCCAAGCTTTAAAGTCCCACTTAAGGGGCACCTGGGTGGCTCAGTTGGTTGAGCGTTGGACTTGCGCTCAGGTCATGATCTCAGGGTTGGTGAGTTCGAGCCCCAAGTCGGGCTTCTGTGCTGACAGCTCAGAGCCTGGAGCCTGCTTCAGATTCTGTGTCTCCCTCTCTCACTGCCCCTCCCCACCTCATGTGCACTTGCTCGCTCGCTCTCTCTCTCTCAAAAATAAGTAAACATTTTTTTAAAATAAAATAAAATCCAACTTAAATCTGGATAAGATGACATTGAATAATGTCCCATTAGGATTTCAGTAAGCTGAAAGCAATGGATACTTTTAAACGCTTATGCTCCAACTGGGTGTTATACATAAGTGATGAATCACTGGGTTCTACCTCTGAAACCAATATGCACTCTCTGTTAACTAACTTGAATTTAAATAAATAAATTTTAAAAACTAAAAATAAATCAACCGTAAAATGCAAAAAATAAAAATAAATAAATGGCCGTGCTCCTAACAACAGTGATATTCTCACTTCTTTCTTCATTTACAACCCCCTTTGGACGCTGAGCATCGGGCACGAGATGTACATTTCTGTCACCGCTAACAGGATGTGCTAACAGGGCACCTAAGATGTACATCCTGGGATCACACTCATTGTGGAGGGAGGGAGAGTGATGAAGTTGCAATTTCATTCATTGAACAAACACTTACTGAATGCCCACCAAGGCCCAACAGCGGTTCTAGAACAACCATAAATAAGGAGCTCATAGCCTAGACCAGACCACCTATGGGTGTGCACTGGGGATGGGGAGCGGGAGGGGCGTCCCTTACAAGAAAAATGACATGTGAAGACAGTGAAACCCATAGAAGTGCCACCCGCTGGTCTTACTGCTGCTGAGAATTAAGTCAATTCTCAAGCTCTTCTGATTTCGTTCTGAAATCCTCTTATCCACCCCCTCCCCAATCACACACTCAAAATGCACTGGTGCAGGTTTTTGCCTTTGATTTTGATGAAAGAACTAACGCTTTCTTTTGGTTTGCGAGGTTTATGATCATCCTGAGATGATGGAAGACATCCCAGAGCGATCACATCAGGGCTCAGGGCGCTGCTGGCGGAAGTGGGTTCATCTCCTTGCACCATGGGAAACAGCTTCCCACCACATGTCTGAGGCTGCACAAAACCACCCAAAAGAGTCTTCTGCTAAACATAATGATCCCCGGAGTGTATTTTAGATGGGTTCTGCACGTGCCTTGGTCTGAGAGAGAAAACAGAAATGTTGGTGTGGGTAGCTGAAGGCCCAGAAGAAACGGGCGATGCCGACTGGTGCCAGGCCTGGCAGGGTCTCTGAAGTTTAAAGGCTTGGGGTTACAGAGCACCGAGCACCACGAAAATTCTAAGAGTGACCTGCTGTGGTGCCTGGGTGGCTCAGTCAGTTAAGCGTCCAACTTTGGCTCGGGTCATGATCTCACGGTTCGTGGGTTCAAGACCTGCATCGGGCCCTGTGCTGACAGCTTAGCTCAGAGCCTGGAGCCTGCTTCAGATTCTGTGTCTCCCTCTCTCTCTCAGAAATAAGTAAAAACATTACAAAAATTTTTAAGAGTGACCTGCTAAAGAAAGCTTCTCATTTACTTTTCTGAGGAAACTCCTCTGGACCGCACAGTAAATATTTCCAGAGGGACCATTGCTGTGCTGTTGCCTTCAAACAAATTTTTTCTATCAGAATTGTAAATTTAAAAGAAATCTAATAAGAAAGGAAAACCTTTAGGGTCTCCACACACATCTCACTTCTATGACTTACACGGCAATTCTAACGTTTTGTTTGCTTGTTTGAAGGTGAGGAAACTATTTTAAAGAAAAAGTCAATAAACACTACTATACTCCAGCACTTTACTAATCAGAAATCAGTCAGCTGGCTCATATGCTTATCAGGAGATCCTTGGAAGAAAACAGGGAAATACCAGCTGAATAATAATGATTCATTTAGAGAGACTGAAAACTGCCCAAACAGCCTGGCCCAAAAACTTACGGGGTAGTCGTGTGTCCTGAGACATTCATATGGTCGTGTGTCTAATGGCATATCATGGGGTTCATTAATAAGCCCTGTCCTGTTTAATATTTTATTAATGGCTTGGATAAAGAAGGACATATTTATCTATTTGGCAGAGAATATGCATCTCTTTCTGACCCGGTAACGCTCACACCAACACTCAGTGCCAAGAGAAACAGCCTTACCCACGCCTGCCACAGACCACCCTAAACCCAGCTCTTCCCACGCACGCACCCACAACCCACGCGTCTCCCAACTGCTGACCAACAATCAGTTTGATTGCTAGGCTGACAAGACACTTAAACTAGGAAATATACAGACAGTCCATTTGTGCAGGACCTCCTTTGTGCCAGGTGCCCTATACACCGTACCTTTCATTCATGCGATAACCCACGGTTCACAGGCAGAAACTGGGACTGAGAGTCACTCAGAGGCAGATCGGAGCCCAGGTCTGTCTGGCTCTGGTGTCTGTGTTCTTTCTACTACACCACACTGTCCCCTTAATGGTGCTTATTTGTGGATCAGTGTTTTGAGGAGGCTACTGTCTGCCACGGTGTAGCCTTCCAGATTGTGGCCCCAGCGATATACCTGCAAACCGCATCCAAAATGGCTGCAGGCAATGAGGGGCAGCGGCTCTGCCTGCAGGAGGGCTGAGGCCACAGGCCAGGAGGCAGGCGCAGGCCCCGGGAAGAGAGCTCCGAAACTATCTCCGGGCTGCGTTTTCAGAGCAAGCGTGATGGGGAAAATATCTGTTTCACTGCGATTAGTTTGGGAGAGGAGGCTGAAGGGGATGATGGCGGGGCTCTGCCGCGTCACCCTCAGGTCCCGCCAATGTCCCACCACCCACAGAGAAAACAGAACTACGAGAAGACACGGCCACCGTCTTCCAAATATGTGGAAGGGGACTGCATTTGTTGGAAAAAGGATGAGAAGTTAGAAGTTAAAAATGGTGCCAGTGGCTGGATTTCTGCAAGGATGTGGGACGATGAATTACGTCCTATTTCACAGGCCACTGCCTGAGTTGCTGGATAAGTTTAAGGGTTCAACTTTTATGCAGAAGCCAGGGAGGTCACCCGGTCCTCCATTATGATTCCCTGAATTACATAAGGCCTGATCCGTGGTGGGGGTGAGAGCGGCAGAGGGGACGGAGGGACAAGAACACAAGAGAGGCTTTAAGAAGTTTAACAATCCGGGTTGGGAGACAGACAGATGCACTTGAATTACTGAGTGAGTAATACAGCATCGGGAAAATTCTTACACAGACAAAGTGTGGGAGTCCGGACAAAAGAAGAGTGAATGGGGGCTGGAGTGGTCAGGAAAAACTGCCTCTACACGAGGAAACTTGAGCGGGACCTTGAAACGAGTATCATTTTAGCAAAGAAAAGAAAACCCTTATGTTTTCTCTTGGCTTCCTCCGCAGTGTCAGCGAGATGCAAAAAGCATTCCTTTTTTACAAAAGGAGTTGAGGATGAAAAGGGAAAACTTCAAATTCAATATGTACAACTTCTACTGCCTGAAAATAACCTCTTGCTTTTCCTGGGCTCTCACCACCATCAATTCTTCACGTAGCTAACGTCAGCGGGCGCCTTACACCTGCCTGAGAACCTGCGGTAGGCAGACTGCCGTCTCTTTGACCTCAGCGAGCCGTACTGTGAGTACGCTGCACGGCTGCCATGATTCTGCTTATCTTCAGACGAGGAGCCCAGAGCTCGGAGAGATTCGGGGACGGTTCTAGCGCCACCAGCTGTCAGGGGACAGAGCTAGAGCACAGAACCAGGCCCACTCCATCAAAGCCCGGGCTCTTTCTCTCACACGGGCTCTGCTCACCCGTTCATGGTCATCATCTTTTCAGGTACATGGCCTCCTATAAGCATTTGCCCAATGGAGGCAAGAATTTTCCCTGCATCCACATGTTAGTGTAAACCCAACTTGGGCAAGTCTCTTTTCCAAGACCGTAGGAGGTGGAAGGAGCTCTAAATGCGACAGGAGGCAGGAAGTGGCAGACAAGGAGGTGCTTGGCAGAACAGCAGACCATTTCAAGCCCAGACCTTCATGATTCTCAGGCCTGGAGCACTGGGTGACACATCAGTAGCCACGTTACCAGCAGCAGGCTGATGCCCAGTGGACCCTGACAATTGCCTGGACTTTGGTGGCACTGTGGGGGATGTCAGCACTGGGACCAGTACTCAGAGGTCCTGTTTCATATCCTGAAACACGTGCATGTATCCTTCCAGCATCAAAGCGTCCTGCTTGTTTGGGAGTGTTTTCAGTGCAGCTGTCTATGGTCCTCTGGTCACCAAACTGGCTCTTCTCAAATTCAGCCACACGTGAGAGTCACCTAGGGAGTCTCTGAAGGCCCCAAAACTCAGGCAAGTCAACATCTCTGGGGATGCACGCAGGCATCATTATCTTCCAAACTACCATGTTGATTCCAATGCGCACATAAGGCTGCGATGTATAGTATGCACATCACAGGCACAGAGGACAACAGCTGACAATAACGTTCACTTTGTCTCGAGAAATTCTCTCAGTTTGTTCCTTTGCACACAAAATATGTTTAAGCTTCAAGCTGCTGCTTGAAGAATCTTTGTAAGACACACAGCTGGTAACATAATTCACCCCTCCTTTCAGGGCAGGAGCTAGGGACAGCGAGGTGCCCAAGGCACAAAATTTAAAGAGGAGAATGTGCTCCTCTCGGAACTCGTTCCTTATGGCTCAGGGCATGGGCTGTGAAGGCAGACAGGTGCCATACGGGCGACAGCTGTGCCGCTTGCAGTCTCTTGGACTGTGGCTGAGTTAGCTTTGCTTCTTATGCCACCTACTAGGACGGTCGCAGGAATCAGGTGAGGTTGGCGCTCCGCACAGCTCGGCTGGCGGCGACCCGCCCGGCACCTGCTCACCCTGCAAGGCCGAGCCTGTCTTCTCTTCTCTGCTAGCTTACTTCTCCCCCATCCTCACCAAGGTCAGGTCAGCTGCCGTCTCATCGGCACACCCTCGAACTTCCCCCACTGGATCTCAGCCACCTGTCCTGCTGTCTGTCTCACCTGCCATGAGGCCATCTGGTAAAAGGGAAAAGAAAATACTTTGGGATTAGGTAGACCTGGATTTGAATTCCAGCTGAACGACCTTGAACATTCTCGTTGAGCCACAGTCTCCTTACTGTATAATGAGGACAGTGACACTGAACTCGGAGATCTCTTGCATCCTGACACACAACAGCTGGGAATGGAAGTCAGTTTCTTTCCCTGACCCACCGAACCCTCCATTCTAGCTGTGAGTCCTTCCAGGTCAGGAACTTCACTCTGTGTGACAACCTTTAGTGCCTTGCACATAGTAGGGAGTCAGCACACATATTTAGGACTCAATAAATGTCTGTCCTGCTGAAAGAAATCACAAGGTGGCCCATATTTATACATGCAGAGAAGCTGAGATGTGAGTTTTCAAATTGCGGAAACACCCTGCAAGAAGGTGAAGAGGAAAGAACAAGCACAGGCTTTGCAGGGAACAGCAAGTGGACCACACTGAGTGGAACAGAAAATACCCACTGGGAAACACTGGCGGAGGAGGGAATGGAGGACTCATGGCAGAGCCGCTATCAAAAGGCCCTGTATCAGGGAGAAAGAGTTTGGACTTTGTGAGACGGTCACTGTGGGTTCATATCTCTAAAGCTTAGCTGCTGATCCTTCACCTTTCCATTGAGCAGGTAGGTGGCGGGCTGCATTACGTTCATCAAAACTCCCACTGGACTCCAGCTGAATCTGTATCTCAGAGGGTTGTCTGAGTGTTCCGGGGCTGGAAGCCCACCACAGAAGGAAGTGTAAGATTCAATCTGTAAAGTAAGGGAACAATATATTGAGGAGGATTAATACTAAGTTAGGGAGATTGATGTATCTAAGTAATTAAATGAGCACGATGACAAAAACTGGGCAAGTGAGGCAAACTTGCTGTTTATTTTTTCTTAAAGTTACAAAGGCTTTCAAAAGTACATCCTTAGAGCTAAACACTGTTTGATCAAGTCAGTTACGTTTTATGTATTTATTTTTCTTTTTTAAATATTTATTTATTTTTGAGAGACAGAGACAAGAGACAGAGCATGAAGTGGGGGGAAGGGCAGAGAGAGAGGAAGACACAGAATCCAAAGCAGGCTCCAGGCTCTGAGCTGTCAGCACAGAACCCAAAGTGGGACTCGAACTCATGAGCTGTGAGATCATGACCTAAGCCAAGGTCCAATGCTCAACCAATTGAGCCACCCAGGCACCCCGTATGTATTTATTTAAAATCCACTGGAGATTGTGACCAACATTTTGCTAGTTAAGAAGCCAACTATTAGTTCAATTCTGCTTGGTCAGTTCCTCCTGACTTTTGTGTTCAAACTATATATTTAGTTATAATTGTATTATATATTTTATAATATATACGTATAATTAATTAGTATATAATTAATAAAAAATATAATTAATCTTTATATAATAGTTATAATTTGATTCTATATTTGACTACATACAAGGGTGCCTGGGTGGCTCAGTAGGTTAAGTGCCAGACTTCAGCTTAGGTCATGATCTCACAGTTCGTGGGTTCAAGTCCCACGTCAGGCTCTGTGCTGACAACTCAGAACCTGCCTGGGTTTCTGTGTCTCCCTCACTGTCTGCCTCTCCCCTGATTGCGCTCTGTCTGTCTCTCTCTCAAAAAGAAATAAACATTAAAAAATTTATACTTGACTACATACATATTAATTATATATAACCTAAAGCATTTAATCTGACTCATCACATTTTCCTATTCAACAGTTCCTTCTCATGTGTAAAAGAGACTTCATAAACCAAAAGTTTAACTATTCCAAAGAATTTTTCCCACTTTTAAAAGTCAAACATTATTATAGAATCTCCAAAGTAGTCTAAAACCTTTCATTAAACCAAAATATTGTAGTAGCATCCATTTCTCTAAAAATCAATTGCTTACGCCTTGGACATTGTTATATCAGACAGATATTTCTGCAGTTATAGTATTTTACTTGAAATTTCTAGTCAAAGAATGAGTTAGAATATAGCAGCTCCCTTAATCAAAATTACAAAAAGATTATTTCTGTACACAAAAATCTGGACCTTTTAATATTTTCCTAAATGGACTTTGGGTGTAAATTGGGCTCACCGTGGCTCCTACTTCCTTGGCCTTATCTATGGTTTCCATTGCCAACATATGATCAAGACCAGGGTCCAGTCCCAGTTCGCCAATAACTGTGATGCCAGCATCTTCCACACTACAATAGGCAGAAAGAGGAGGAAGAAAAGGATGGATACAAAATAAAAATACTGCCATGGAACTACTTTGTTGAAAATTATGAGAACTTACTTCTTTTGTAATTCTTTTAGTTCCGGTGTGATGTAGCTTGCAGTGATCATGTTAACTTTGCTTGTGATGCATGCCTTGGCCACAAGAGGATGCAATGCATAAGGCAACAAGCTGAAAAACAGAGAGAAGCTGTCAGAAACTTTCCAATATGCCTTGAACTGCACTCTGATTAACTTATTCTCTCCAAGGTGACCAATGACTCCTCAAGAACTATAGAATGAATTCATCCTGTTATCACATTTAAAACCTTCCACAATTTGACCTTCACCTAACCTTTCCATTATCTCCCTCAATCTTCATCATAAACCATATGTGGTAATCAAAAAAGTTATTCTAATTCTCCACCCACAGTCTGTACTTTTCTAGGTCTGAAACTTTACTCTCACTATGCTTTCAACTTGGAATATCATGTCCACCCACTCACTTCCATCCAGGCCATACCCTCCTTAAAGAAACGTCTGAAAAGGGATCTCCAAAAAGCTCTCCCAGATTCCCCCAAAGCCAGATCTCCTTCTTTTGCATTCATTCAGCTATTTATTTTTATAACATTTAGTGGGATTTATTCCACTCATCTTTATATTTCTATGATTTTCGGTCTTGGATCCCTACTAAAAGATAAGGTTGCTTTTCTTTTTCCTCCACATTTCCCAAATGGCTATCAGGATGGGTTAAACTAAGTCAAAGTGACCCACATGTTACATTACAGAATATTATCTAGGAAGGTCCAAAGGACGAAATAAACTTTAATGGTATTGGCTGGTATAAACACTATCAAAATGGCTAAAAGTCTATATGCTAGACAAAAAATGAAACTGTGCTCAAAATTCAACCTCGATTGTTTTTTTTTTTTAATTGGCTTTGGTGTTTTAATTTGGCACTGGGACTACACAAACACAAAAAAATAAAACAGATTTCCATAAATGTTAATATAAATGAATGTATTCACAGTCAGTCCAAGGAATAATAAAACATCATGTCAACTGCATAACAATATTCAAGTTCTACTAGCTTACTGCCTAGCAATCTACATAGTACAATGAAAATAGAAGTACAAACTTATAAACGTTATCACACTGTATCACTGTACTTGACAAATTCATCCTGCAAACTTCAGACTTCCTCTATTGTATATAAAACAAAACAATAAAACCTCTGAGATACTTATGCCTCCTCAAGTTAATAGAGTATCGCTTCTTAGATTTATTATCATATGGAATAAAATTGTGTACCAATTTTGTCAGTGTCAACAGGAAAACTCTTAATTTCTTTCTGTGAGGGGTTTTAGTTTATTTATTTATTTATTTATTTTGAGAGAGGGGAGGAGAGAGAGAGAGAGAGAGACTCCTGAGCTGCCCTCCTGCACTGTCATCACAGAGCCGGATGAGAGGCTCAATCTCACAAATCATGAGATTGTGACCAGAGCAGAAATCAAGAGTAGGACACTTAATCGACTGACTCACCCTGGGACCCCTGTTTTTTGGGCTTTTTTAATAAAACATAATTATTACTAAACATGGTAGCCCCCAAAATCCAATGATCAAATTACTTGCAAGATTCCATTGGAAAAATATTCAGAGAAAATGTACAATGACATCATCTTAAAGATTAAGTAGGGCTTTTCCCCTCTACATTCCCCACATTAAAATCTTTCTTGATAAAAATTTTATCAAGATCTAATAACATTTTTAAACTCTGGCATAATCTGCACTAACCTAATAATATGCTGAGAACTAGAATGCCAGGACTTTGATTAATGGTGCCTGTTTTAGACAAAAGGATTTGCATTCATAACTCACCAAGTATGTAATATTGTACCCACTCAAAGGGACATAACCCTTCAGTTATTTGAGTTGACTCCAATCCAATTAATCCAAATAGTTGGAAATGTCACTTATTAAAACATACACAACATACAAATGGAGTTTTCAAAGTAATTTATGAAACTCAATTACTACTTTGTATTAAATCATTAAAAACTAGAACTGCAAAATTAAAACCATGTGGATTTGACATACTATTGTAACTTTTTTTGTGTGAAACATATTCTTTGTTCATTTTATTTTGGTGTTCACTATTACTGTGTTTTCATCAAAACACTCCATCTCCAACTAAAACATTTTTTTGATTATTTAAAGAATGGTACAGGATAAAAATGTTCAACAACATTTTTAACACTATTCAGAATGGAAACTCAACCAACTTAGAAAAACTAAATATAAAACAGATTTTGTTAATGCTAAATCTTATTCAAGGCAGTTTGCTAAACTTTAAAATCTGTAACACATTAATAGATTATTATCTTGTCATATTTTGCTTCAGATTTAGTTCCAAGTGTGTCTTATATGTTTTATATTTTTAAGAAAAAAATGTTTTATTTAGTTATCTATGTGTGGTAAAATAAATTTCTTTGTTTTATTCAAGAGGTTAGAACATTCCATTATGAATCATAACCATATCACTGACAGTCAAGGTCCATGGTCATTGATTGGTAAATATCTGCTGAATAACTATTATTGCACATTAAATTTGCATAAATAGAATAATATTGTAAGTGTGTAAAGTGAGACTTTCATTTAAATATATCAAGAGATAATGCACAAGTTCCCACACAGAATTACCTTTGTGTTTTTGAAGCCCCTTTTTTTCTTTAAAGTAGGACATCACAGAACTTCCTCCTAAGATATCATTTGATCTAATCTAACTATGAAAGTGACTTAATTATGGATGAGCAAGTAATTGTCTTCCTTCCATCTTGGAAAAATCATATTCCAAGAATAAATGATTATTCTCATCACTTTGGTATTTCAAAACCGGGTTTAATTTCCAAGTGACTCTCATGTAGCTCTGTACCGAGAAGTTAGATCTGCATTTTTATCAGTAATAAACACTATATTTCAAGATCTGTTCCTATGATAAGACTAAAAATGGTCATAAGGCTAGAGAACCTACTTATTTTCATTTAAGCTTTATAAGTTCAAAGGATAAAATGGCCACCAAAATATATGAAACATGAAGACCTCTGACCCAGCAGCTCCACTTCTAGATAGATTTCCAACAGATATGTATATATATGACAACCAAAAGACAAATACTAAAATGTTCATAGCAACACAATTCATAATAGCCAAATTTCAGAAACAATCTAAACATCCCATCAACAGTCAAATGGATAATAATGGTATATTAACACAATGGAATGTTACATAGCAATGAGAATGAATCAACTATACTTATAAGCAACAATACAAACAACTCTCACAATCACAGTGTTAAAGAAAGAAGGCAGTCACGAATGAGGACATACTGAGGGGTTCCAACTGTACAAAGTTGAAAGCTAGAGAGAACTAATGTATGTGAGAAGCCAGGATAGTGCTTACCCTTGGGGTCTAGGGCTCATAATGGAAGGGGACACATGAGTGGCTTCTGGGGTACTGTTATTCTGTTTCTGGATGTGAATGATGGTTACAAAGTGTGTTCACTGTGAAAATTCACTGAACTATACACTTATGATTTGGTCACATCTGGGTGCATAGTTCATTTGAAAGTTTACTTAGAGCAGAGAAAGAGAAAATAAGGAAAGAGAAATAACAACAAAATATATGGCAATCTTCTGTACCTAGATACTAACCTGATGACAAGGTCCTGTTTTGCCACTAAGGAGCCCAACTTCTCTTCTTGTTTACTAATGTCCATGCTCACAGGATTAATATTATATTTCCTGCCTAACTCTTCAATTTGGTTCTTCATATCAGAGCCTATTGTGAGAATACCAAAAGTCCAATTTTTAGATTTCCTTTCACTAGTCAGAGAGCAAAACACATTTTAACAGCTCCAAAAATAATTTCTCAAAATTGAGAAACAAGACAGTCATCTGATATTCACAGAGTAAGCACATTTTGAAACCACTTTTCCTCCTTCTTCTCTAAAAATCAGGGATATTTACCTACTGTTATTTGTATACTGTTATCTCTTGACAGATATTCCAAAACAGGCTCAGATACATAACCAGATCCGAGAACCAAGACCTTTTTCTTGGTGCCCATTGAAAGTGATTGAGCAAGTTCCCTGTAAATAAAAGAGGGGTGGAAGAGAAAAATTTAACAACAAAAGAAATTTACATAACAAAATCTTTCTGTCCCCCAAACAAACCAAATCTTAGACTGTGAAATGATCATTTTTCCCACATTTCTTACAATAAGAACCTCAAAAGGAGTTCCTTATACCAACAGTTTTCATTAATTATTGTAGGTTTTGTATGATGAACAGCAGACCCTGACCTGTCTGAAGTGAATACCCATAAACTTTCATGATTGCCCACCACTGCCGAGGTGTGGATTCTGCACCTCCGCCTGGCTTACTCACAACTCTGCCTGGCTTCACACTTGATCCTTCCAGGGGATGTGATTTAAAATCCTGCCAGGGGCTTTCCATCAGAAACCCTACTTCCTCCTCACGACAATCTGAAGAGACAACAATCTGAGAAGGAGATTATCATTAGCCATATTAGGCATTGTTTGTCATTTATCATTAAGGTCACTTGAAAACAATTAAAGCTATAGTTTTGAAACCACAAATGCCATGGGTTAAATGTAAAAACCTAAGATGAGTTACTAGGCAGGATTTTAAGGCTTGAATCGTTTATTCTGTTGGAATTTGTCCCTTCCTGTCCAATTAACTCTCTTTCTTACAAATTGTGACCTCTTATTCATCTGTGACTGTCTTATTCGTCTTTATAAACCCATTAATGCTCAACAACTCTTGTCCTAAATATGGAAGATACTCATTAAAACTCTGTTGAATCAAATTCCCAGATATCAATGTAAGATCATAGAAATGGCTTGGTGCCAGGGACATAAGCAGAAGGCTCTGCTGTTGAAATCTTTTAGGTCAAGAAACCTCTCAAACTTTAACCTTTCCATTAATTATAAGTCAATACAAATAAATGTATATTTTTAATGCTTATTTATTCATTCAGAGAGAGAATGTGTATGTGTATGCACGAATGGGTTGCAGGGGAGGGGAAGAGAGAAGGAGAGAGAGAATCCCAAGGAGGCTCTGTGCTGTCAGTGCGAAGCCTGATGCAAGGCTTGATCCCGCAAACTGTGAGATCATGACCTGAGCTGAAATCAAGAGTTAGACACTTAACCAGCTGACCACTCAGGCACTCCCATGAATACAAATAAATTTAAATACAAAATGTCCTTTCCCGTCTTCACCCCCAACACTCATGTTACTGGTGAGGTGAATCTACTTCAACCTCTGTCCCCATCCATTTCAAACCCTAGAAAGGAACTATCATTTGGTTATTGTATATCCTTCCTAACAACACTTTCTATAGTCTATATAATTAAATTACATTTTTGATGCCCCAAAATAAAATGTTCAAAATACATTTTTTAAAGCTTGCTCCTACATTTTAATACTGTCCACCCCATCAGCAACCTCAAACACTCCAGGTTAATAGTCATGGTGCTAAGTGATGAAGAGAACATTCGAATAAAGAAGATATTTAAGATAACTTAAATTTCCTTTCAAAATACAATCTTCATTATCAGTTTCTTGACAGAAGATTCCATTAGGAAGGAGTCCTAGCAGACTTGTTGCTACAAGAAATACGGTGTGTAAGAGTGAAAACATTATCGTGATTGGTCATGTTAGACATGTTATTAGCATTAGTAATATAAGAGATCATCAGGTGATAAGAATCAAAAGATACAGAGAGTTATGAAAACAAATACATGTGAAGTTTCTCCTCTAGGACACTCTTCTATGGGGTTATTGTGCTAGCCACTCAAAAAAAAAAAATCACTCTTGGTATCTTAGGCCAGAATATTTCTTTGACACATAAAAAGTAGCTATAAGAAAACTAACACAGGGGCGCCTGGGTGGCTTAGTCGGTTAAGCGTCCGACTTTCGCTTAGGTCATGATCTCGCGGTTCGTGGGTTCGAGCCCCGCGTTGGGCTCTGTGCTGACTGCCAGCTCAGAGCCTGAAGCCTGTTTCAGTCTGTGACTCCCTCTCTCTCTGACCGTCCCCTGCTCACGCTGTCTCTCTCTCTCTCTCCTAGAAATAAATAAAACGTTAAAAAAAAAAATTTAAGAAAACTAACACATAGGGACAAGCACAGCACTAGAATACTTGATCCTAGCAGATCTCTTTATTTATTTCTTATAGATAGAAGAACTGAGAAAGAAGATAAGGCAGTTTGTTTCTTTTTAATTTTTCCACTCTGGTCTCTCCTGAGAATTCAGTGCATGGGTTATTTTGTTAGATGTGAATAGACCAGTGGAGCAGATATAAACACAAATCAAGTACAATCAGCTGAAGAGGACCAGGACATTCCAAAAAATGTCAATGTTTTCAAACTCTGAATAGTAAAATCAATTAAAGAAGCAAGGGCCTTAGTTAAGTACTTTTCTAAGAGGACTATTCTCTTGGGTAGATTTACCACATTACTGTTTGGCATCTTCCTCCTAAGAAGAACCCCCAGGTAAAACTGACCTTTCACCATTTTCTTTCTTCACTACTTCTCTTAATTTTTAAATAAGAGCCCACTTGTCTAAACATTATACTAAACAAAACAGAGTCCAAGCCCTCAACGAGAAACCAGACTGAAAGCACCACAGAAAAGGTTAGTTTGCTTATGTTCTTTGAGAAAATACCTGAGACAACACTGTGCAAAATGCTGGAGAAAGAACAAGGTGCTACACAAAGAACAACCTTTTGGACTTCGCTTGCTTACACACAAGTCGATACAGGAGATTAGAAAACCAAAATGATGTTCAGAGAAAAATAATTCCCACTGGTTTCAGCCAGTCACTTACTTTGGATTTCCTATATTTAAAGACATTTTCAAAATTGTATAAGCCAAATATCGTGAACTCAGATAGAAACATTTAAAAATACTCAACAAATCGAAGATAAGAATAATGCTTACCTGCTCTCTCGGAGTTTCTGGATATATTTATACTTATCAGGCAATGTACCGTTGGATGTAATCACTGCCTAAATGTGTATGACACAAGACATTTCTTTAGTGTCCATATTTTAGACCCACAAACATGGGCTCATGACTGACAGAGAAGAGAGAGAACAAAGGTGGAGAGAAAAAGGGAGAAAGGGAGAGAGGAAGGTAGTGGAAAAAATATATTCACGGAAAAAAATTATTTTCATAACTTACATCCCGCACCACAGGAGAAAAATTCTGACTTTCAAGAGGCTGTGTTGCATCTGATAATATCTGAAAGAAAAATGAGATAAATGACATTGCAAAGGAGGATTCTTGGTGTTTGTTTACATACTAAAATATTAATCAAAGGAAAAAATAACTTAGAAAAGTTTTCTAAAGATCACTAAATATAAATAATTGGTAGTAGAAGTCTACAAGCAATGGATTATGCCCCCAAGACATGTTATTTCAGCACAAATTCCAATTTTAAAACTACAATTTGATTGCAATCATCTTTGTTTGTGGCAAACACAAAGTAGTGTATCCTTCCCCTCCTGTTAGAAGTGTCATATTGAACACGCTGCAAGCATCACAACAAGCTGTACAGCCACTGTCCCCACTCAGAAGGCCTGAATCCCCTCCTAAAGGCTCAAGTTGTTCTATCAGAAGAATGAACAGGTCTTCCAGACAAAAAGCCACCAACCCTGCAATAGGGAGTTTCCCTCAGGTCAATGTTAGTTCTATATATAAGCATATCAGAATTTCAAAGTGTCAGGGAAAATGGCTTGATCCAGTAGACCTCAAAAAGTCATCCAGTCTTCCCATTAATTTCACAAGAATGAGTCAGACGGCCAACAAGCCATGTCTCTCATGTTAACACCCCATCATCCTTCTAACCTTCCTCCTTTCTTCCAAGGTATCCAACTCCAGAACAGACTGCCAAAGGGTAGAGTCCATACAAGTTAGTATTATTGCTTTTGATGGTCAGGGCAGTGAGACAAACATTCCCTCCTTACCCTGCTAGGTTAAAGTTTAGAGCACTCACCCGGCTGAGAAAACACAAAATGTACCTACCAGATACTGACAGAAGAATATCTGTTGACTGTTAAAATAAATATCGAAACTACTTTCATGTATCTAAAACATATGACACTTGAGCTATCTATTCCTAGAATATTGACATTAAAAAAAAGATATATATCTATAGGCAAGGAATCTTTGGGGAAGCCCAAGGAATTGGCACACCTGCAATCTTCCCACTGCTTCTTTTGCCCAGACACCTACGGAGTATTCCGTCCTCAAGCAGACTGCTCCACCTACAAGCCCTGCCTGCAGGCCAGGAGCCATTAGCAACTAACACGAGATTTGAATTTCACTTGGCATACAGCTAAACCACTGAACTCTTGTGTATCTTCATTTTCTCTACTGTTTATCTCTAATTTTACAGCCTTACTTGGGCCTCACTGAGACCGTGGGAACTACCTCCCACTTCTCTCCTCCCATTTACCTTCACTCTAAAACACAAATTTGATTATTTCTTCTGTGAAAATTTAAAATCAATCAGTAGCTTTCCAATACCCTCAAGATAAAGTCCCTAGCTCCCTATGTGGCCTCCAAGACCCTCTATAGTTTGCTTCTCCAACCTCAATTCTCCCTTTTGTCTCATTATCAAAACTCAAGTCCTATTAACAGTGTGGAGCTGCTTATCTACATCAGCTTTCCCATACCTCTGTGCTATTCCAGGTGGATGCCTCACATGCTGTTCCTCTACATGGAATTCCTACTCTTCATCCTCCAAGATACAGCTGAAGAACTACCTCCTCTGGGAAGCCTTCATCAAACCTGCCTCGAAGCACACCTTGAAGGTAAGAACTGCACTTGGTATCTTGCCTGTGCAATATAATGGTAAATATTCAATAAATATATTAGTGGATACATGCAATAATCATGTGGATTTTTCCCGAGAAAATGAAATAACTGACTTGAGTCCACCTATAGAAAGGCCAACCTAAAAGACAACAAAAGTCTGCTAAAATATTATATTAACTGTCTTCCTTGCTAGAATTCAACCATGACAAAACTGCAAGCACAACGGTCCTAAAGCATACGGTACACCTTGTCACTTTCACATATGCCACCTTTGAGAGCTTACCACTCTCTTCTAAATTAATTTCAAGCTATTTATCCTGGTGTTAAGAACCTTTGCAATATGGAACCAACATAAATTCCCTTTACTCTATCAGATTTGATAGCTCACAGGAATCCTCTGTTAAATTAGCTTCCATCTTTGCTCTCTTGTCTCCATCGGATAGTATGCCTCCCATTCCCATGCAAATGAACAGATCCTATACAACTATCAAGAGCCAGCTCACCTCTTTCATAGTGTCACCTCTTTCATAAAACCTTTCTTGACCTTACCCAGCAGGACAGAGACTTTCCCTCCACAATTTCATTAGCATTTGTCTACTGATTGTCATATTCCACCTATGGCAGCTTTGCACACTTGTCTCATTCCCTGCCTGGACCTCCCTGCTTCTATACGTCAGGTGTATTTTAATTTTATTCAACCATATGTGTGCGTTGTTCCAGCAGACAATAACTAATTAATTTAAGTGAAACAAACTTCTCTATTGGTTCAAAATGATAGCCTGTGCCCTGCAATTGCCACAGGGACTGAACCTTACATCAAAAAAGGAAAATGCAGCTCGATACAGTTATCAGAAGAGAACAGAGACAATATACTTAATTTTTTTGTGGTAAGCAGATACACACATAAGGCTACGGTAAATAGCCATCACAGACTATTGTGATGTATAAAAGGAAAAATGTGTGACAATTTAGAGAGGCTGGCTTTGTCATCCGACATCTAAGCAATATCATCTGCCTCAGTCTCACCAAAACCCTCCAACACCTCACTGTCAGATATTTTTAACCTTATCACATTGCTTAAGAGTCTATCGAACTGCTGATTTATATAAGCAAAAACATATTATCTTTTTAAATGTGCATTTCCCTTCTAACAATGGTGAATTAGATTTTTTCAGACCAATCTTCCCATTGAGTAAAACCAGTCAGCCTCAATTTTTAGCTTCAAAAGATAGATTAAAAAAAATTTTTTTTTCTGGGAAGACAGCAGAATAGAACCCAAGCTCACCTTTTCCCCCAAATACTACTAGATAAGAAGTACATCAGATTAAATAACCCAGAAAATGACCTGTAGACTGGCAGAACAAACTCTCCACAGCTGAATGAAAAGAAGAGGCCACATCAAAGAGGGTAGGAAGGGCTGAGACACAGGGACCTGCAGAACTTTCCACAGGAGACAATACAGGCACAGAGAGGGGAGAGAAACAGACTCTCACACTGGGAATGCACACAGGATAGAATTTAAAGTAATGGTCATTCATAGAGTAATATCATAAAGATACTCACTGGACTTGAGAAAAGAGTGGAGGGCCTCAGTGAGACCCTTAACAAAGAGATAGAAAACATAAAAAATAACGAATCAGATGTGAAAAACTCAGTAATTAAAATTTAAAATACACTAGATGGAGGGGCACCTGCGTTGCTCAGTCAGTTGAGTGTCCGACTATAGCTCAGGTCATGATCTTCCAGTCTGTGAGTTTGAGCCCTGCATTGGGCTCTGTGCTGACAGCTCAGAGCCTGGAGCCTGCTTCAGGTTCTGTGTCCCCGCCACCTCTCTGTTCCTTTCCTGCACATGCTCTGTTTCCCTCTATCTCAAAAATAAATAAATAAATGTTTAAAAAATACACTAGATGAAATAAATAGTGGGCTACAGAAAGCAGAAGACAAGATCAGGGACTGGAGGACAGAGTGATGGAAAACAACAAAGCTGAGCAGATGAGAGAAAAAATAATAATACAAAATGAAAATAGACTTAGGGAACTCAGCAACACAATCAAGTATAATGAATTTGCATTATACGGATCCCAGAAGATGAGAGAGAAAAAGGGGAAGAAAGTTTATTTGGAGAATAGCTGAAAATTTCTCTAATCTGGGGAAGAAAACAGAAATCTAGATCCAAAAGGCATAGAAAGCCTCTAACAAAATAAACCCAAGGAGATCCACACAAAACCACATATAATTAAAATGGCAAAAAGTAGTGCCAAAGAGAGAATTTTACAAACAGCAAGAGAAGACAGTTATATACAAGGGAAACCTCATAAAGCTATCAGCAGATTTTTCAGCAGAAACTTTGTAGGCCAAGGGCACTTGGGTGGCTCAGTGGTTGTGTCCAGCTTCAGCTCAGGTCATAATCTCACAGCTCATGGGTTCTAGCCTGGCGTTGGGCTCTGTGCTGACAGCTCAGAGCCTGGAACCTGCTCCAGATTCTGTGTCTCCTTCTCTCTCATCCTCTTCCCTCCCTCTCTCCCTCTCTCTCAAAAACAAATAAACATTTTAAAAAATAAAAGGAAAAAAAAAGAAATATTGTAGGCCAGAAGGCAGTGGCATGATATAATCAAAGTGATGAAAGAAAAAAATCTGTTGCTAAGAATTCTCTATCCAGCAAGTCTACAATTCAGAATAGAAAGAGAGATAAAGAGTTTCCCAGACAAAGTAAAGGTAAAGAATTCTGAGAGGCCTGGGTGGCTCAGTTGGTTAAGCATCAGACTCTTGATTTCAGCTCAGGTCACAATCTCACCATTGTGAAATTGAGCCCCACATCAGGCTCCACACTGACCATAGAGCCTGCTTGCAGTTTTCTCTCTACCTCTTTCTCTCTCCCTTCCCCACTCATGCTCTCTCTCTCAAAATAAATAAGCATTCTGAAATAAATAAAGGTGAAGGAATTCATGATCACCAAACCAGCCCTATAGAAAATATTAAAGGAGACTCTTTGAGTGTAAAATAAAGACAATACGTAGGAGGAAGAAAAGTAGGAAACATAAAAGCAGAAAAATTAAGTATATCTATAAAAATCAATCAAGAGAATCACAAAAAAGGATGTAAACTATGACACCATATACCTTAAACATGAGAAAGAAAGGGGTAAAGAATGGGTTCAAACTTAAGTGGCTATCGCCTTAATATAGACTGATATACACAGAAGATGTTATATACAAAGTAGAAACCACAAATCAAAAACCAGTAATAGATATGCAAAAAATAAATAAATAAATAAAAGAGAAAGAATCCAAATACATTACTAGAAAAAGTCAACTAACCATGAAAGACAAGAGCAAGAGAAGGAAAAAAATAGAGAAAAGCCACAAAAACAACCACAAAACTAGTAACAAAATGGCAATAAGTACATACCTATCAATAATTACTTTGAATGTAAATGGACTACTCGCTCTAATCAAAAGACATATGGTAACAGAATGGATAAAAAGCAAGACCCATCTATACACTACCCACAAGAGACTTACTTCAGACCTAAAGACATATGCAGACTGAAAGTGAAGAAATGGAGTATTTATCATGCAAAAAGATGTGAAAAGTAATCTGGGATAGCAATATTTATACATAGACTTTTTAAAAAAGACTATTACAAGGACACTATATAATCATTCATAAAACAATGCAACAGAAAATATAACAATTATAAATATGTATGCACCCAACATAGGTATACCCAAATACATAGAGCAGTTAATAGCAAACATAAAGGAAGTAATTTATAAGAATACGGTAATAGTAGGGGACTTCAACACCCAATTACATCAATGAATAGATCATCCAAACAGAAAATCAACAAGGAAACATTGTTAGAATGATACATTGGACCAGATGGATCTAGCAGATATGTTCAGAACATTCCATCCTAAAATAGCAGAATACACATTATTTTCAAATGCACATGGAACATTCTCCAGAATAGATCACATATTAGACCACAAAACAAGTCTCAACAAATTCAAAAAGATCAAATTCATACCGTGCATCTTTTCTGAACACAACACTATGAAACTAGAAGTCAACCACAAGAAAAATCTGTAAAGACCACAAATAAATGGACATTAAATAACAAGCTACTAAACAATGAATGCCTCAAAGAAGAAATCAAAGAGAAAATTAAAAAATACATGGAAACAGGGGTGCCTGGGTGGCTCAGCAGGTTGAGCATACGACTTCGCCTCAATTCAAGAACTCGCAGTTTGAGAGTTCGAGGCCTACATCGGGCTCTGTCCTGACAGACTGCTTTGGATTCTATGCGTGTGCCTCTCTCTGCCTCTCCTCTGCCTGCTCTCTGTCTCTCTCTCTGTCTCTGTCTCAAAAAAAAAAAAAAATACATGCAGGCAAATGAAAATACAAACATAACAGTCCAAAATCTTTGAGATGCAACAAAAGCTGTTCTAAGAGGGAAGTTTATAACAATACTAGAAGCAAAAAAAAAAAAAAAAAAAAAAAATCTCATAAAAAACATCTAAAGGAGCTAGAAAAAGAACAATAAACAAGACCCAAAACCAGTAGAAGGAAGGAAATAATAAATACTAGAGCAGAAATAAACAAAATAGAAATGAAAAAAAAATACAACAGAGCAATGAAACCAGGAACTAGTTCTTTGAAAACACCAACAAAATTGATAAGCCTTTAACCAAACTCAATTAGAAAGAAAGAAAGAGGGGCACCTGGGTGGCTCAGTCGGTTAAGCGTCCGACTTCGGCTCAGGTCATGATCTCACAGTTTGTGGGTTCAAGCCCCGCATCGGGCTCTGTGCTTAGGAATAGCTCAGAGCCTGGAGCCTGTTTCAGATTCTGTGTCTCCCTCTCTCTCTGACCCTCCCCTGCTCACACTGTCTCTATCTCTATCTCAAAAATAAATAAAACATTAAAAAAATAAAAAATAA
This sequence comes from Hyaena hyaena, assembly GCF_003009895.1. NCBI lineage: Eukaryota > Metazoa > Chordata > Mammalia > Carnivora > Hyaenidae > Hyaena > Hyaena hyaena. Next base: position 530,631 of record NW_024080792.1, read on the forward strand.
AAAAAAGAAAGAGAGAAAAAGAGAGGACTCAAATAAAATCAGAAACAAGAGAAATAACAATCAACACCATAAAAATACAAATGACTGTAAGAGAATATTATGAAAAATTATATGCCAACAAATTGAACAACCTAGAAAAAATGGATAAATTCCAAGGAACATACAACCTCCCAAAATTGCAACAGAAAATTTGAGCGACCAATTACCAGCAATGAAGTTTAATAAGTAGTCAAAAAACTCCCAACAAATAAAAGTCCAGGACAAGATGGCTTCACAGGTGAATTCTACCAAACATTTAAAGAAGAGTTAATACCTATTCTTCTCGAACTATTCCAAAAAATAAAAGGGGACGTATAGCTTCTATGTTGATTCTATGAGGCCAGCATTAACCTGATACTAAAACCGGATAGAGACACTACAAAAAAAGAGAACTATAGTCCAACATCTCTGATGAAAATATCAGAGCAAAACCCCCCAACAAAATATTAGCAAACAATATCCAACAATATATTAAAAGAATCATTCACCATGATCAAGTGAGATTCATTTCTGGGATGCAAGCTTGCTTCAATATTTGTAAATCAGTGTGATCACATCAACAAAAGAAAAGATAAAAATCATATGATCATTTCAATAGATTCAGGAAAAGCATACGACAAAGTATAATATCCATTGATGATAAAAACCCTCAATAAGATAAGTTTAGAAAGAACATACCTCAACATAACAAAGGCCCTATATGAAAAACCCACAGCTAACATAATACTTAATAGGGTGGGGGGGAGGAATGAGAGCTTTTCCCTAAGGTTGGGAGTAAGACAAAGGTGTCCACTTTCTCCATCTTTATTTAACATCATACTGGAAGTCCTAGCCACAGCAATAAGATAAGAAAAAGTGATAAAAGCCATCTAAATTAATAAGGAAGAAGCAAAACTTTCACTATCAGCAGATGACATGATACTAGACATAGAAAACACTAGAGGCTCCACCAAGAAGTTACTAGAACTGACACATGAATTCAGTAAGGTCATGTGATACAAAATCAATGTACACAAATCTACTGTATATCCATATACTAATAATGAAGCAGCAGAAACAGAAATTAAGAAAACCTATTTATATTTGCACCAAAAAGAATAAAACATCTAGCAGTAAACTTAACCTAGGAGGTAAAAGACCTGTACTCTCAAAACTACAAAACACTGATGAAAGAAATTGAAGGTGACACAAACAAATGGAAAGATATTTCACACTCATGAACAGGAAGAACATATGTTAAAATGTCCATACTACCCAAGGCAATCTACACACTTAATGCAACCCCTATCATAATAACAATAGCATTTTTCACGAAAGTAGAACAAACAATACTAAAATTTTTATGGAAACACAAAAGATCCAAATAGCCAAAGCAATCTTAAAAAAGAAAACCAAAACTAGGGGCATGATAATCCCAGATTTCAAGTTATACTACAAAACTGTAGTCATCAAAACAGTATGGTATTTGCACAAAAATAGGCACACAGATCAACAGAACAAAATAAAGAGCTTAAAAGGAAACCCTTAATTTTATAGTCCATTAATCTTTGAAAAAGCAGGAAAGAATATCCAATGGGAAAAAGATAGTCTTTCAACAAACGTTTTTTGGAAAACTGAATAGCTTTCTGCAAATAAAATGAAAATCGACCTCTTTCTTACATCATATGCAAAAATAAACTCAAAATGCATTAAAGACATATATGTAAGACCCTAAACCTCAAAAATCCTAGAAGACAGCACACGTAGTAATTTTTCTAACAATGGTCATAGCAACATTTTTCTAGATAAGTCTTCTGAGGCAAGGAAAACAAAAGCAAAAATAAACTATTGGGACTACAGCAAAATAAAAATTTCTGCACAGCAAATGAAACAATCAACAGAAAAGGCAACTGACTGAATGGGAAAAGATATTTGCAAATGACATCTTATTAGATGGGTTAGTATTCAAAATATATAAAGAACTGATATGACTCAACACACACACACACACACACACACAGCAAATAATCTAATTAAAAAATGGGCAGAAGACATAAACAGACATTTCTCCAAAGAAGATATACAGAGGGCCAACATGACACATGAAAAGATGCTCAACATCAGTCATCATCAGGGAAATGCCAATCAAAACTGCAATGAGACAGGTGACCTTACACCTGTCAGAATGGCTAAAATCATACACACAAGAAACAACAAGTGCTGGAGAGGGTGTGAAGAAAAAGGAACCCTCACACACTGTTACTATTGATGGGATTGCAAACTGGTGCAGCCACTGTGGAAAATAGTATGGAGGTTCCTCAAAAAATTAAAAATAGAGCTACCATATGATCCAGTAATTCCATTACTGGATATTTACCCAAAGAATATGACAACACTAATTTGAAAAGATACACACACCCCTATGTCTATTACACAATTATTTACAATAGCCAAATTATGGAAGTAGCCCAAATGTCCATCAATAGATAAACAGATAAAAAAGATGTGGTGTACACACACACACACACACACACACACACAGAGTAAAATTTTACTCAGTCATAAAAAAGAATGAAATTCTGGGGTGCCTGGGTGGCTCAGTCGGTTGAGCCTCTGACTTAGGCTCAGGTCACAATCTCGCAGTTGGTGAGTTCAAGTCCTGCATCAGGCTGACTGCTGTTAGCATGGAGCCTGCTTTGGATCCTCTATCCCTCTCTGCCCCTCCCTGCTTGTGCTCTCTTTCTCTGCTCAAAAATAATAAATATTTTTTTAAAAAAAGAATGAAATCCTGTCATTTGCAACAACATGGATGGAATTAGAGAGTATAGTACTAAGCAAAATAAGTCAGTCAGAGAAAGACAAATACCACATGATTTTCCTCATATGTGGAATTAAGCAAAACAAAGGAAAAGAGGAAAAAAGGAGACAAACCAAAAAAATAGATCCTTAACTATAAAGAACAAACAGATGCTTACCAGAGTGAGGGGGGTGGAGGGATGTATCAGATATGTCAATAGAATTAAGGGTACACTTAGCAAAATGAGCACTGAGTAATGTTTAGAAATGTTGAATCACTACATTGTACATATGAAACTAATATAATACTGTATGTTAACTATACTGGAATTAAAACTTAAAAAAAATTTTTAAGATAGGTAAGACCTGCTGCAACATAATTCTGGGGAAGGAAGCCCAAAGAGATGAGTCTGGCATTTGTTACCACTTTTCATGGGGGTAGTTCCCAATGTGGAAGTGGTGGCTGGGATGTAGAGAAACTGAGAAGAGCTTTTGGCCAACTTTAAATAGTGTAATAAAAACTGGAGTTTCAGGGGGCACCTGGGTGGCTTAGTCGGTTAAGCATCCGATTTTCACTTAGGTCATGATCTCGCGGTTCGTGAGTTCGAGCACCGCATCGGGCTCTGGGCTGACTGCCAGCTCAGAGCCTGGAGCCTGTTTCAGTCTGTTGACTCCCTCTCTCTCTGACCCTCCCCTGCTCACGCTGTCTCTCTCTCTCTCTCTCTCTCCTAGAAATAAATAAAAACATTTTTTAAAAAACCTGGAGTTTCAGTTCTGCTGAGGTGACCCCAATCAATGCGAGATTTTCATTTGGGATCCTGAAAGACTGCACTCTAAAATAAATGATAAATTGAAAGACATCAGATTTCCAAACATATAAAGTCTGGCTTTGCCCTTCTGTCACTGAATCGACGTGATTTTTTCCCTGCCAGAAACAAAGGAAATCTACTTGCCAGTAACAAAGGAAATCTTTTCTGAAGAAAATTACACAATATCCACAGCCTCAAATCATCTCTAAACTGTACATACACAATACCGAGCATTCAATTAAAAGTAAACATGCAGGAATAGTTACAGAGAGGGAGGGAGGCAAACCATAAGAGCCTCTTAAATACTGAGAACAAACTGAGGGTTGATGGAAGGTGGGGGAGAGGGGAAAATGGGTGATGGGCATTGAGGAGGGAACTTTTTGGGATGAGCACTGGATGTTGTATGGAAACCAAATTGACAATAAACCATATAGAAAGCAAGAAAGAAAGCAAGAAAGCAAAGAAAGAAAGAAAGAAAGAAAGAAAGAAAGAAAGAAAGAAAGAAAGAAAGAAAGAAAAGGAAGGAAGAGAACAAATGAACGAATGAATGAAAGAAAGAGAGAGAGAGAGAGATAAAGAAAGAAAGAAGGAAAGAAAGAAAGAAAGAAAGAAAGAAAGAAAGAAAGAAAGAAAGAAAGAAAGAAAGAACGAACGAACGAACGAATGAACAAAAGAAAGAAAAAGCATGCAGGCACATCAGGGTGGCTCAGCTGGTTAAACATCTGACTCTTGGTTTTGGCTCAGGTCATGATCTCATGTTTCATGGGATCAAGCCCCACACCAGGCTCTGCACTGACAGCATGGAACCTGCTTGGGATTCTCTCTCCCTCTCTCAGCCCCTCCCCCACTCATGCATCTTCTCTCACTCTTTCTCAAAATAAATAAAAACATTTAAAAAAATAAAATAATATGCATATTGATAAGAATTTACTGAAAAACAAGAAAAAAAACAGAGAACATAAATAAATCCAAGACGTTTAATGGAATTATCAGAAGTGAGTTTAAACTTTGATTAATATTGTCAAAAAATAAAATTTTCCCCCCAAAAGGCAAAACTAATACATAGGTAGGAGTCAAGATAGCAGGTATCTTTTGACAGGAGAGCTGGGACAGTAGAGGGAGAGGTACAAGGGGGTTCCTGGAATGCTAACATGAACCCCCTTATTTTCTTTATAGTGTTCACATGGGTGTCTTTGTGATAATTTAACGTGCTGTATACTTACGTATCACTTATATGTGACACTTTAATTTTTTATGCTATTATATAATGTAAATAATATATATTCTTCTTTAATAAAAATTTTACTTAATAAATGTACTTAACCTCCATCAATTACATGGGCTAACCCTCAATCACACTTCACTGGGAATTCATTCAACTGGCTTGCTTTTCTCCTAATATCTATATGAGATCAACTGTACTGGATGAATGCATTTATTTTTAATGTTTATTTATTTATTTTGAGAGACAGAGAGAGAGAGAAAGCAGGCGACAGGCAGAGAGAAAGGAGAAAGAGAACTCCAAGCAGGTTCCACACTGTCAGCACAGAGCCTGATGTGGGGCTCAAACCCACAAGATCGTGAGATCGTGACCTGAGCCGAAAACAAGAGTCAGACACTCAACTGACTGAACCACCCAGGCTCCCCAGTGAATGGAAATTTTGATTAAAGACAAATAGGAATGAAAAACTGCTGTAGGGTCCAATAGAAATATACTTATAATTTAAATTTTGAAATGTAATAATTTGTGAGTTGAAAATGGCTTATAACAACCTCTTAAAGTGGTAAATGATATTAGAGCAGCCAAACAAAAAGACATTTCAAGAAATTAACAATCAAATTCATCCACAAGATAGACCAGTATTCAACAATTTCCATAACCTGGCCTAATAAAGTAAGAGTTGCACTGAAAATACATAATTTAGGCACTCAGAAAGATACATTAAAGCCAAAGGCTCACCAACAGCTCTTCTATCTACTCCAAAAGTCTACTAGAGTCCAGTTGATTCAATGTATTATGACTGAAGCATTTCATTTTAGGCATGTGGGTAGCTCTAACAGACCATTCTTCCTGCAGACAACTATTAACTCTGGACAAAATACAAACAAAACCAACTACTTGAGGGCTTCAGAGAATGAAAAATAGCAGGGAGAAGCATCAAAACGTGGAAGAAATAGTCATCATGGTAGTTTCCTTTCCCCAGCCTTTGGCGCTGCCAAGGCAGTGATGCAAAGAGGTAGACACATGCAGCTAGCTCATTACTTTTTAATCTAAGGAAACAGGATTGGAACCCAGAACAACCACAGCCTCCAGAATGTGAAGGGGAATGTCAGAGGGCACAGATTCAGAAAAAGTAAAGTCCAACTTTCATGTGACCCCTGTTCCAAGTCTCAGGATAACCCCCAAACTGAGCATGTGCAGGTCAAGCAGCGCAGGTAAAGAGCTGATTTTTTCTATGAGCTACTCCCCACCTCAGGTGAGAGAGAGTTTTCAATTTAAACCTAGCCAAATCAAATGTCTGCTGAAAAAACACACACACAAAAAATCAACACTTTGCAGAGAAATGTAACAATCCAGAATCTCCACAACAGAACTATCCACATTACCCAGGACACACTCCAAAATTATTCAGCTGGCAAAACCCAGAAAACTATGACCTGACCCATTTTCAAGGGAAAAGACAATAAAGTTCAACCCAAAGCTGACCCAAAATTTTAGAAATATGATGCAAAGACTATAAAGTGGCTTTTCTAACTATGACTGTGTGATAAAGAATGATGCACTCATAAGGTATGAAAAGATAGAAATTCTCAGCAGAGAAAGAGAGTATGATGCTTAAAATAAATGCTGGGGGTGCCTGGGTTGGATTAGTCACTGAGTGTCTGGCTCTTGATTTTAGCTCAGGTCCAGATCCCAGGGTGGTGGGATTGAGCCCCACCTCTGGCTCTATGCTGAGCATGGAGCCTGCTTAAGATCTCTCTCTCTCTTGCTGCCTGTTTCTCCCACTTGCGTGCAGATTCTCCTCCTCTCTCTTTAAAAAAAAAAAAAAAAAGATAAACACTGAAATAAGAGTGCTTATCTTTGGCAAATGAAGTGGAATTTAGATAACACAGTATTTCAGTAGTCAATCACTGGTTACAGTGAAAAATACAACACGACAACAAAAGCTGTCACTTAACTAAGCATTAGTGACTAACATCCAATAAGTTTTGTATTTCTGATTTTTCAAATCTATTAATCATAGCACAGTAAGAATGTTCTCACGTGAATTGACCTAGACAGCAGGAAGAGTGAAAAAAAGGAAAATCTTATCTCACATGTCATGAACATTCTTAATAAAATATGAATTTTATGAATGAAAGATAAATGCTATTATAATTCATTATGAAGGCAGTTATATAATTCTATTCCCCATGAGACCAGTTAGCAGAATATATAAAAGAGTGTCTATAAATACTTTTAAGGGAGGGCTGGATTTTGTTTTACAACAGATTTCTTAGATGTAGAAGACCAGAACATTCCTAGGATCACTCTGCAGTACTATTTAAAGCCACAGAATTGGGGCACCTGGGTGGCTTAGTCGGTTAAACATCCGACTTTCGCTTAGGTCATGATCTCGCGGTTCGTGGGTTTGAGCCTCGCGTCGGGCTCTGTGCTGACTGCCAGCTCAGAGCCTGGAGCCTGTTTCAGTCTGTGACTCTCTCTCTCTCTGACCCTCCCCAGCTCACGCTCTCTCTCTCTCTCTCTCCTAGAAATAAAAAAATAATAATAATAAAAAAATAAAGCCACAGAATTAATGTGGGTTCTACCAGTCAGCTTACCATTTCTTCAACGTACGGGAAAAGCATGTCTCCAAAGTACTCTGTAGCTTCAATTGGAAGTTGTGCTGGCAAATTGTCAATGGAGCACATCAGAATTCCAGAGCCTTCCACACTAGGAGAAGCAATATGCTTTACTCAGATGCATACAATGTTATCTGTAAGCTCTAACGTTTCCAGATATCTTCTCCATTACGTTTGTTTCATACTAATTTATAGTTGTGGACCAAAGTATATAAGAAAATAAACAAGGCTTTTCAAACAAAACTTCCCTTCTTCAGCCACCCATCTCCCATTTAAAGTATAGCATGCGTGGGGCGCCTGGGTGGCTTAGTCGGTTAAGCGTCTGACTTTCACTTAGGTCATGATCTTGCGGTTCGTGGGTTCGAGCCCCGCGTCGGGCTCTGTGCTGACTGCCAGCTCAGAGCCTGGAGCCTATTTCAGAGTCTGTGTCTCCCTCTCTCTCTGACCCTCCCCTGCTCACGCTGTCGCTCTCTCTCTCTCTCTCCTAGAAATAAATAAAAATATTTAAAAAAATAAATAAATAAATAAAGTATAGCATGCGTGTATCTAAGTGTTTGCATTTGCATGTAGTTTTCTACCAAATTTTTAAATATGTTTAAGCATATCTCTGGTACTTGCATAGCCTTCATAAAAATGTAAAATACTGAATACTTTAAACTACTATACAGAGGTAAGTAAGTGATGTGCTATTATGTATCTCTTATCATCCACAGCCTCAGCAAACGTACCTGTCATGAATAATGTGCTGGTCTGCATCATACATACAAAAGGGACGTTCTATTGTCGTACATTCAGTCATAAACTCTATAGATCCTCCTGTGTCAGCTGAAATGTCACATATTGCCACGAGTCTGAAAATAACATCAAAGCTCAGATGAAAGTGTGGAACTTCTCAACAAGATTAAAAATGAATAAAAATGAAAGGTGCTTGGAACAACTTTAAGTGTGGATGCCAAGCATTTCCTGGGTTCTTCAGCTCTTTTCCCTACTCTTCACTGTTTGGAACACTGTGTTCTTCTGGGATATAGACAATCTTCCCAAGATGAGTTTTAGTGCCCACACACAAAAATAAGAAGAGAAAGAGGAGGAAGATAAAAAAAAAAAAAAAAAAAATCAAAGTGGAAAACCCCTTCCCTAGAGAAATCACAAGGAACAGCCTACCTAAAGTTAATATATTCAGCCAACTCTAGATAACTTATGAATATCTGATTACACTACCAGCAGTCTGCTTAGTGGCACAAGGTCTGTTCTGAGGGGTACTTTGCATGACCAATGATTACAGAACACACAAATACATTGTTCTTCATATAAGGTGAGGGCAGTGTGTCCCCTCAGAAGGTTTGGAATTGTTAGGTACCTTTTTGGACACTGGGGATGAGTCTGTGAGTATAGAGCTATTCCACAATTTTCCATGCTAATACAGGGAAATCTCTAGAATTAAGAACAAAAGTCTCAGCCCAGTTTTTGAAATCCTTTAGTGGTTAACCAAAAATTTCCTGCCCAGTCTGCAGCTCCCACTTGCCTTTATAAACTTTGCACTAGAGCTAGACTGCTGCACTCGCTGTGTCTTAAATCGTGCTTTGGTGGTTCTGTATTTATTAAGCACCAATCCTATAAGTTGAAATCTCTTTCCCCCTCAGTCCTCCCTAGCAAGGATTTGCTGAGCCCAATGTTCCCAGTTTCTTCTAAATTCTTGTGCTATTTATTGTTCCTAGCATTTTCTTGCCATTTACTTCTTGCCAGTTACATGCCTGAGGGTAGCAATCATATAGTAGAAAGTAGAAAGCATAACTTTTCTCTATCCTTCAAGTTAGCAGAGTGCCAGGCAGATGAGTTGCTCGTAAATATTTATTGATTCATTATATAATTCAACATTTAATCATTATTTGAATGCAAATTATGTCAGCCAATATCCTGGGTACTTGAAGTCAAGATAAATAGGGCCGCTATCCATGAGGACATTAAATTTTAATGGGAGGGAGAGAAATCATAAACACAGGAAAATAAATGATCATGAGTTTCAGAGAAAAAAAGTAACAGACTAGAGAGAGATGGAGATAGGGACACAAATCTTTCTGAGGTTACTTTTGCGTTTCGTGTGGAGTTAAGAGAGTTTCAAGAAAGAGGAAGGTTAACTGGCAAATGCTGCCAAGAGATCAAGTAGGATGAAGTAGACAACTAGTCATTAATAGTCAAGTCCTATGATATGTGAATCTCCTATAGGTGATACCCTAAATAGTGGGACCTGCTGCTAAAAACTGCCATCATTACCAAAGAAAAGTCCTTACTTGTGTGGTAATGCAGGGCAGCCTTCCACACCAGCAACTGAGGACTTGCCTGGAACCAAGAGGCTCTGGACATCTTGGCGAGTTAGTAATCGAGGGGTGTTTTGTTCCCAGTAGATTCCATTAATTAAACAAGTTGTATAGGGCGCAATCTGTAAAGCAAGTGCCAAGTTCCATAAGATAGGCAATAGCAAATCTCAACAAAGTAGGCTGAAAGAAAACTATCAGTAAAGTTCATGAGAAATAATTTAATGTTACTTCTAATTGACTCTGTTATTTGCCAGGTCGTTGTTCGTTTTGTGAGGTGAAGACAATAAATACCTACCCAGATTTCAGTGTAGAAGTATTCCATGATAGATAAGTATATGAACATAAATATATTAATATTTCTGTTCTCTAATGAACTGCATGGCCAAGAAAAAGGAAAGGACAGAGTCTAGTGACCTAGCACTCTTATTTCCAGCTCAACCACCAGGAATGTAATCTACGTCATGCTACCTCAACTTCTCTGGGTTCTATTTTCCTTACCTGCCAGATGGGGATAATACGTACCCCATTCCTCAAAGGAAGGCTGTAAAGATTAAATCGGATAACATCTGTAAGCTCCATGGACAAATGTGCTACCTACATGCATATATGGTAACTAGGTCCTTATAAGTTTTAGGATGCAACCAATCACCAACACTTCTGTGATTGGGGAAAAAAGGAGGGGTGTAAATTTACTCAATTTTTAATTTTTCAGTCTGAAACTGGTTTCATAATTTTTGTTTCTCAAGCCTCACAAGCATTCTCCAGCTACAGGTAAGAGTTCTCTGTAACATGCTTGACATGCTAGAACAGCTAAATTTCATGCCAAAATCTAGAATCTTCTTATTCAAACATACTTAAAGTTATTTAAAACATTGTTTTTCAAAATAAATGCATGCACTTTTTGTTTTGTTTGTTTTGTTTTTTTGGTTTGTTGGTTTATTTTGAGGAGAACTTTCCATGACTAATGAGTACAGAACACACAAATACATTGTTATTCTTAGAAGAGGAGGCCTGTTTTGAACTGTATGTAACTTCTTGAACAGTGAGGATGGGTCTGTGCTTATGTAGCTATTTCACTCTAGTCCCCTGTAAGCAGTGCCGTGCCTCAAGCAAGATGGCTGGCTGAGGTTATGAGTACAATTTGTGATCAGAGGTAGGATAAACCCAGGTTGAGATGAAACCTCATAGACATTGTGCTTTGCCAACAGTACTAACGAGTCCAAGTTAATACAGAAAACAGTACCCCACAAGAAATGGTTTAGAGTTATTGGGCACATGCAGACCTGAAGTAGAAACAGAGACAGCAAAGCAAAGGACATATCCAGCAAAACCACTAAGCAAAGGCCACTCCCAACATCAATGAAAGCCATCAACTCTTAAGGCCAATGCAAAGGATTCACAAGTCAATATGGGGAACTGAAAAACAATATATACATTCATAATTTCTCTCCTTGAAAACAGCCTAATAATAGTGTACTATGTGCAACTAACTCAGAAGCTGAGTGTGATACTCACATCAGTATTAAAACGACTTATGTAGCGCTCAGGATATTTGTCATACTCTACGGGATCGTACACACCATCTGTTTTCCTGACAAGATGATGATGGCGACTTAACACCGTCCCATAGACTTTTCTCAGGTCTTGCAGAAGAGAAAGAAATTAGTAAAGTAGGTGACAAATGATAAAGGTTTATGGTGATAAAATATTATAACACAGAAACTGTTAAAAACAGTAAAAGATACATGCAGTCATCATGCTCCCCCTTACCTCCATTTTGGGAAACTTCTTTTAATTCATGTGGCTCCACATATTCACAGGGTAACTCATTGAAGATTTCTTGGGCTCCCTGTAAATAATGCATGAGTACAAATCTAAAAATCAATAGAGAAAAAGCCAACATGGCTTCGCACAATGATTCCAATTCAGTTTCCCACAATTATATAGCTCTACTTGCCTTGCCCTACAGCAAGGATTGCAACTCAGAATACAGGGAAGCTTCTTGCACACAGCCTACAAACTGGCTTTTATTCCAGTGTGAACAGCATGAATTGGAAGGAGCTTTACTTTTACTTTCTGTTTTTTATTTAAGCTACTCAGAGTAGACACAAGGGTGTTTAGAAATGAAAGCACAACAGAATATTTCTATTTACGTTTGCTCCGCTGCAGAATTATTTTAAGTGAGGAAATTATATTTCCTACGGAAAAAGAGTTATGTGCCTATCTCACAGTATAATACAAATAGCAATGTCCTGTTTATAAAATATTTTCATTGAAAGATCTCTTTCACAATTACAGGTTTCTTTGGGGGATCACAAATGTCTTCTCAAAACCACCCCAAAAGGAAGAAAGTATTAATTCCAATCCTGAATTAGGCTTCCTAAAATCTTACTGGCAAAACTCCAAGTCATTTTAAAAAGTTTACATCCTGTGGTCACTTCCAAACTTCTGGACAACCCAGTGATGAAGGTAAAACAGATCTCCCTAAGAGCAGACCTTTATACCATTAACAGTAATTTAGCCCTTTAAAAAGAAAATGTGTTCAAAGCCTCTGACAGCTTGGAGTCAACTAAAAGCAAAGGAAATAAGTTTGGACCATTACTGCTCTTTACTATGGGAAAAGCACATAGGTAAGAAAAGTACCAAAAACAGAATGCCCACTCATCCAAAAGCAGGGCCCACAAAATGCTCACATCCTTTGGGTTAGTTTTAGAATTTTGACTGCTTTACAGAAAGCAGACATTCTTAGAAGTATCTAAGAAGTTACCTTAGATACATTACCAGTCCCTGTGAACACAAATGTCAAGGGCCCTATCGATTTTGGCATCAAACCCAGAGATATTTCATAGCCGGCATCGCGAACGGCTTGCACAGCCTGACTGCTGTTCCTGTAGTTATGAGCCATGCCAATGTGCTGAAAGCAAGCACACATGAATTCAGGTTAGTCTACATCCTAAGATATTTTCCTGTTCTTAAAGTATGATATGTATTTTCAAAAAAAAAAACAAAACACACATCTCACCATAAAAGGTGTGTGATGTCCCAGAGCAAGGAGCCTTAACCCCATTCCATGTAAAATGTTGATCATCCCTATTGCAGAATCAGACCAACAGAAAAACCATTAGTCAGGAGGAGTCAGAACTGTTTTCTCTGACCATCCTGCAACCTGCTCGGTGCTCTGAGGAAGCACAGACCACAGGATCTCAGATTTAGAGGGGGCCCTGGTGGTCACCTTACCCATCCCCTCAACTTGCGGCCATCAAAAGTACTAACTCCGCTGTGTCTCTACCTATCCCTTCCACTTTCAATGTGCCAAAATGGAAAGAGTGTCCCTCTTCTCTAACGTTAATGTCCACCTTTACTCCAGATCCCATCTCTTCCCATTTCTTCTCTAAGGAATTCACTCTTGAATTATTATTTCATTGACTATCCCTCCCTATTCACTCTTACCAACATTTAAAGATGCGTACATTCCTCTTGAACCAAAACTAATGAACAAAAACAAGGTCACCATTGACCCTACCTATGACTGTTGTCAGCATTTTTAGTGACCTAAATAGCTAAACTCAGTGGACAACTGACACATCTTGACTTGCTTGTCAGAGATATTTGGCAACATGGAATCCGTCTCTATTGGAATCCTCTCTTCCCTCAGCATCTCTGACTTGAAATTTTCCTCCCACATTTCTGTAGGTGCCTCCTCCCATGCCCATTTCCTTTAAATTAGTGTTCCCTGCCCTTTCCTTATACCTTAATTAGTGTCAGGATTCTGTCCAGGGACCTATTCTCTTCAATCTCTACATATTTTTCCTTAGCTAATTTCATCCAGTCCTAAATTTCAAGTACTCTGTATGCTGCTGACCCCAAGTCTGTATCTCTAACACAGACATTTCATTTCAAGAATTAATCAACTACCTGATGGATTTTTCCATTTGGATTCAAACAACGAAAACTCACCATACCCATAACAAAGACCTCATCATCCATTCTCCCCTTCTTTTTAGGAACATAAGGTTCCCTCTCTGCATCCCTTCCAAATGTTCTTTGATCTTTTCTCTCAAGTCAACTTTTAAAAGAGTAATTTATATTCAATAAAACATACCAATTTATAATGTATCATTTGATAACTGTGAACATATGTATACACCCATATTATCACTGACATAATCGAGATATAAAATATTTCCATCACCCCACTCAATCCATCCCAATCCTTTGCCCCAGAAAACTACTGACCTTATTTCTCTCTACAGAGAGTAGTTACTTCTGCAGTTTCATATAAATGAAATGATAAGTATATACTCTTTTTGTGTGGCTGCTTTGACTCAGCATAATGTTTTGGGATTCCTACATAATTGAGTGTATTAGTAGTTTACTTCTTTTTAATGATGCAGGAGTTTTCTATTTTATGGATATATCACAATTTATTTACCCATTCCTCTGCTGATGGACATTGGAACTGTTTCTAAGCTATTATGAATGAAGCTACTAGAAATAAGTATTTACAAAAAATAATTCATTTCTCTTGATAAATGCCTATGATTAGAATTTCTTTAGCATATTGATATTCAGATTTTTTATTTCCTCTTGAGTTGGTGTTGGTAATTTTTGTCCATCAGGGATTTGTCTACTTGATCAACATTGTCAAATTTAGTGGCCTATTCATAATATTTTCTTACCCTTTTAATGTCTATAGGACACATGGTGATGGACCCCCTTGTATTCCTAATATTGGTAAATTGTGGCTTCTCTCTCTATTTTTTTTTAATCAGCCTAACTGGAAGTCTATCAATTTTATTGATTTGTTTAACTAGCTTTAGATTTCACTGACTTCCCCTCTTATTTTTATTATTCCTTTCCTTGTATTTGCTTTGAGTTTAATTACTTCTTCATTTTCTTGCTTTGTAAGATGGACATTAGATCACTAATTTGGACTTTCTCCTTTTCTAATAAAAGTGTCTCCTTCTAAGCACCACTTCATCTGCACCTCATAAATTTTGGTATGTTGTTCTAAATTTTCATTCAATTCAAAGTACATTCTAAATTTTCCTGTGATTGCTTCTTGACTCATGAATTATTCAAACATATATTTTTATCTTCCAAATATCTGGAAATTTTCTAAATATTTTTATTTCAAACTCAACTTTATTATAGTCAGAGCACATACTCTATGACTTCAACATTTTATATTTATTTATTTAAAAAAATTTTAATGTTTTATTTATTTCTGAGAGACAGAGACAGCGTGAGCAGCGGAGGGTCAGAGAGAGAGGGAGATACAGAATCTGAAGCAGGTTCCAGGCTCCGAGCTAGCTGTGAGCACAGAGCCCAATGTGGGGCTCGAACCCATGAGCCGTGAGATCATGACCTGAGCTGAAGTCGGACGCCCAACCGACTGAGCCACCCAGGCACCCCAACATTTGATATTTATTAAAAATTGTTTTGTGACCCGGCATATGGGCCATCTGGGTGAGTATTGAATAACTGTCAATTAGGTCAGAGTGGCTGATGGTGTCTTACTGTCCTATATCCCCACAACTTTTCTGTCTGCTTGTCTTAACAATCACACACCTTCATTTAGTCTAATCTGATGCAGTTATAACATAAGGTGATGTTTTCTCAACTAAAGAAGGTTCAAAGTACTAATGGGACAAAAATCAAGTGTAGTTTCCCCGGAACTCCAGCTCTTATACTTTCTAAACTGTTCCTCTCCTGGTTCCTACCCTTGTATCTTTTCCCTTTCTTCTTCTCCACAACTTCTCATCACCAAATTGACCTCTCTTAGTCTTCCAGACAGAAGTACCTAAAAAGTCAGACCCTATTCATAGTTGTTCTCCTTTACCCTGATCTTTCTTTTTTAACTTTTGTTATAAAGGTATTTAATGATTTGCCTTCTTATCGTATTCCCCTAATATTCGTCACCCTTAGTCACACACCCATGTTTATTTTATTTTATTTTTTTTATGTTTTATTTATTTCTAGGAGAGAGAGAGAGACAGCGTGAGCAGCGGAGGGTCAGAGAGAGAGGGAGTCACAGACTGAAACAGGCTCCAGGCTCCGAGTTGGCAGTCAGCACAGAGCCCGAAGTGGGGCTTGAACCCACGAACCACGAGATCATGACCTAAGCGAAAGTCGGATGCTTAACCGACTAAGCCACCCAGGCGCCCTCACCCATGTTTATTTTTATTAGTGGAAATGAACACTTCCATGCCCTTGCCACAGGAAAAAAGAAAACACACAGTTACTCCCCAGGCAAATTCAGAAAGTGGGTGTTGGAAAATCCCTGGCATACCTACCTGCTACACCTGCCCACTGCCCAAATGCCACTACCCGTATTCCTCTATGATCCACCATTTTCTCATAATCAATAAGTCGGATTTCCTGAAGAAAGAGTAAAAGATTTTCCCTCAGACCCATCAAGTTTAATATCAATGAGTAAAGCACATGTATAAGCAAGTAAATTTTCACATTTCTTCCTCTTATAAAATATATCTTGACTTGACTTTATAAGTTACCATTAGGTGTACCATGAAATATTTAGAAAATGCTGGGTCACAAACCAATAATAGGTTTATGATTTGAGATTAAAGAATGGTCCTAGCAGGGTGCCAAATGCTCCTTGATGGTAGTTAATGAAATAAGAAAGGCATTAATTCCTCTAACTTTTAGGCCAGCACCATCTACAAATGTTTCTATAGGCCCACTCCCCCCACATCCTTTCTTCTAGTCTCAAAGAAAAGAAGTCCCTCCTTCCGCGAATCTCCATGAGCTGGATCCCAGCTTTTCCCCACGTCCTCTCACACCACTCTTGAACTTTCTCTTTCCCGCATCACCCCTTTGTACGCTGCCCCTTCCCAGCTTAAAAATAACACAACTCCCTCTCAAGTCCATACACAGAAATCTTTCTCATTCTTTCTCTCTCTACCTTCCTTCCTTCTTCCTTCTCTCTTTTCTCTCTCCATCCTTTTACAAATAAGCCTCATTTACAAAGTAGGAGTACATGCTGCCTGCTTTTCATTTTCTCAGCTTTGCTAAAACTGCATTCTTCCTCTATCTTTGGGAATCTTCCCTTTCAGGAATGCTCTGTTAATTCATGCTTAAATGCATGAATTAATAGAATTCACTATAACACACTGTAATTATAGGATGTTTTAAACAGTCATTATATTTCCTTAAATATCATATGATTTTTACCATGTCCCTGAATTCCAGAATATTTACTATTCATCCATCTCCAAGTAATAGGTTACAAAATGCTGCCCCAAAGTGGCCATGCCCATTCTGCTTCTATTCATTTTCTTGTAATGAACAAAAGTTCATATAGCAACAAAATGTTTCTAAAGTACTTTTTAAGTTTATCTACTTACGTGAAACTTTCCTCTTATAATATTATTTCCATTAATTACTTTTTGAATTTGTTCTTCAGAACCACTGGAAACTAACTAGCCCAGGTCTAGCATATTTGAGGTTAGTAGGAATGTGTGCTATCGGCCTTAACATACAGGTCCTCCGTTGCTTTTATGTTTGTGAAGTCTCCTGTCCTCTGCCTGTTCTCAGGTTCTAGTCTAGTTGCTAATGCTCTAACACCCTTACCCCAGGACTGGGACCTTGGCCTTCTCTATCCACACTCACTACCTACCTTCATCCAGACTCATGGTCTTAGATGCCATCAAGTCTCTGATAACAAAATGCATGTGTCAGGAGGAGCCGCCCTCCTGGGCTATAAACTTGTATCAACAGCCGACTCAGTATCTTCTTAAAATCTCATGTCTAAAATCCAAAGCCTCCTTAAATGTCTAATGGACGAACTGAACTCAACAGGCCCTAAAGTCGATTCCTGATCCTCCCACCGAAGCCTGCTGCCTCTAGTACTAGCATCATCTCAGTCGGCGGCAATTCCTTCAAATTCTCAGGCTAAAACCTTGGACTCCTCTCTGATTCTGTTTTTTCTCATATTCAACAATCATTTCATCAGTAACCCCTGCAGGATCTCAAAAATAAACCAAATCTTGGTCTGTGTATCACCACCTCATTGCCACCACCCTCACATGAGCCACTGTCATTTGTAACCTGGCATCCATACTAGTCTAGACTAATAATCTTATCAATTTTCTCCTCCCACCTCCAATATTATCAACACCACAGGCTGAATAAGGACTTTAGGACATGATTTACTCTAACCCCCACTCAGCCAGACCTTCAGGACTTTGCACTACTCTGTTTTCGGTTTGGAAGACTCTTCTCCAATGGATATGACTTGATCCTTCACCTCCTTCAAATTTTTGCTCAATACCAAGGTGTTCCCTGATCATCCTATTTAAACTACTGTCACCACCCGTGGTGCCCAACACCCCTTTTCTCCTTCTGTATCATATTTATCTCTATCGCACATGTCTCCAAGTGATAGATGAGGTGTCTTACTTATATATTTATCATCTGTCTCCTCCCACTAGAACGTAAGCTCCATGAAGACAATTACTTTATTGCCATTGCACCGAGCGGTGTCAGACACATTACAGACACCAAGCAAATATTTGTTGAAGGACTACTTTGTGTTTTAAACAGTTGATAGTTTTTCCATAGTATTTGTTTCTCAAAAAAATATTTTTTCCTTTCTGAATGTTAACAAACGTAAAAATAATCCCCAGTCCAAGTCTGGCACTACAGAGCTGTGCAACCTGAGTTGAGTCACTTTGCCTCTCTGGGCTCCAAATGAAAACTGAGAGGGGTGGATTATATGATCCCTGGGGCTCTTTTCAGCAACAAAATTCTACAACTGACCAATTGTTCTTATAGATTGCTAATCATTTGGGGGAAAGACTCCTATCATTCTTTCCATTTGAGAATACAAAAAGAATGAAATTTGTTTGGTTTCTCTTACTACAATCTCCAAACTTGCACCGCAGAGGATCCCTAAAAGCAGCAGAACCATTCAAGCCAGAATTACTGGCTCACAGATCACCTTTCCCTCCAGAAGTGAATAACGTGATGTGTTTCCTAGATGCCAAAAGAAAACTAAAATGTCACTTGACAGTTAAGAGTAAAAAGAAATATTGTTTCTATGTCAACATTTATGATTACTGGTCACTAATTACCTTTCTTAGAATCTCATCCAACAAGCCCATATTGGCCTCCTGAGCCTTTATTGTGTGGGAGAAGAATGCATAAGTCTTCTTAGACATTAATTTTTCCTCCGGGGGTCTTTTAACTCCCAAGATGAGACAAGCTTCAGAAATATCCTCCTGAAGAACGCCACCAGCTTTAACATATTCCTGAAAATGCAGTTTTGGTTAAAAGTTATGTCCCTGATTTTTTGTATTCATGTTTTCTTTAATAAATAAGTGTAGCAATTAAAGGCACAATCTTTTGAAGGCATAGATTCTGTATGGATTAGAACAAATAACAGAAAAACTGTTTCTGATATTTTTACTTTCTGGCTACAGATCAATTTAACATGTTTGACTTTTGTAGCAAAAAAAAAATTAGAAAATTTACCACCTACTCTTATTTAAGAGCAGTTAATAGTTTAATCATAACCACTAGTGCACATGATTTAAAAGTACTTGTGAAATGTATAATTTGTATCAACAACGCATTGAAACAACCAATGCAAAAATAGTGATTTATTACTCAGGTTTTCTTTCTTTCTTTCTTTCTTTCTTTCTTTCTTTCTTTCTTTCTTTCTTTGAGAGACAGTGTGAGCAGTGTTGGGGGGACAGAGGGAGAGACAGAGAATCTTAAGCAGGCTTCACACTGGGTGTGGATGCCATGACTGTGAGATCATGACCTAAGCCAAAATGAAGAGTTGGACATTTAACCAGTTGAGCCACCCAGGCGCCCCTTCCTCAGGCATTTTTAAAAGAAAACATATATCTACAATGTTTACCTTACGTTCTTTCTTTCTTTTTCATTCAATTAGTATTTATAACTGCCCTACTCTGTCCAGTGGAATGTGCTAGAGATGAGATGATAAGACACAAAAAAAGGCAGACAACATCTATCCTATAAAGGAACTAACAAAATACAGCAAAAAGAAGTCAGGAGCACAGTAAATGAGACCAAATTCAAAAGAATTAAGCACGGCAGAATCTAAGTGATACAGTAGTTTAATGAATATTGAGACAATTCCTGGGTGAGATTATCAAGGAAATATGAAACTTTTAAGTGATCTTAAAGGCAAGGTAAAACTTGGAGAGATGGAGGTGGGAAATGCAAGGTGGTAGTGTCAGTAAGAGGTATTGAAGAAATATATATTCATCTTAGATTGAATAGCTAGTACATGGAAGCAATAGACAGGCATTTCAGATTTCTAAACAAAGGGGGTAGCATGATCCAGGCAGAATTAAAAGAGCATCAAAAGTGGCAGTTGAATAAAAGGAAGATGAATCTAGTTAAGAATCTACTTCAAAGGAAGCAATAGATGCATAAGAAAGACACTACAAGGATGAACATATAATTCATACTTCGTTTCTTTGAAAAGAATCTATTTGGCCATGTATAGTAGACTGCTTAAATAAATCACAATAAATCATGGAGTAGTTACAACCGAATAATTACAACACAGCCATTAAATGGAATGAAGCAGATCTCTATGAACAGACATGAAGTGAGTGCCAGGGTATGTTGCTGACTAAACAAATCAGGTGCAATAGCATATGTGTAGTATACAATCTTCTATATAAACTGGAGGGAAAAATATGAATACACACACACACACACACATACACAAACACACAAACACATGCACATTGTTGCAAACAGAAACATAGGAATAACAGATCAGAAACTAATGACAACAGGAACCTATGGAGTGGGTGGGAAGAGCATGTAAGGAATTAAGATAAGAGGAAGGCTTCTCTGCAGCACATCATTTTACATAGTTTTAAACTTTGAAACTTGTAAATGTTTCACTTATTTTAAAAATATAATTCAATCAAAAGGGATATGAAAGCAACCATTAAAATGTATAGAAAAAACATAAATAAATCCAACTCTATATAACATTGACAGCGTCACTACACATTGAATAATTGAAATAACTTGAATACGGCACTCTGAATATTTGTTGTGAGATGTATTCAAAAATCAAAGAAATAATTTTTAACTCAAAAAATATTAAACTCCATTTAATAGGTTTATTTTTGTATTGAGGTATAATTGACATACATTATATTAGTTTCAGGAGTACAACATAATAATCAATATGTGTATGCATTGTAAGTTGATCACCATAATAAGTCTAGTTAACATCCATCATTATGCATAGTTACAAAAATTTTTTTCTTCTGATGAGAACTTTTAAGATCTATGCTCTTAGTATTAATACGTTTATTGTTAGTAGTATATTAGTATTGCAATTCCAAAACTATTATATGTAATATAGGATAGAATAAAAAGTATGAATGTGTTATAAAGAATTAAAATTTTCATTGCTGGAGAAAATAGATACAAATATAAAATTTTAAAGGTAAGAAAAACCTGCAATGTTAAAGTTTTAATTGGAAATATCAGTATTAACTCATGATTAAATAATATATGTACACGTATATTATATGCATGTGTGTATTATATGTATATGTATATATATGGGGTGTGGGTGTGTGTGTGTGTGTGTGTGTGTGTGTGTGTGTGTGTGTAATCTGTGTATTTCTTAGGTTTGTCCACTAACAGGGCTAAGAGCGACAATATCTTAGTAAAAATAAGCACACCTAAGCCAGATATCAGATCTTGGTTTCTATGTACTAAAAGAAATCAGAGTTCCCTGATGAAATGGCTAATCCCAGGTGTGGGGCCAAAAAAAAAGGCGCAAGGTGAGGCTAAGACCATTTGTTGTTGCAGGAAACAAGAAAGCTCAAAAATAAATGAGTTCATGTCCAAAGGACATAGGACCACTCTTAAAGAGACCCTCTATCTCAAATGTGGGATAATTAGGACATTTTAAAAAATGGTTAATAGATTATCATAAGTGGAAAAGGCTCATGCATCTATAATGATACTTGAAAGAGCAAATGAGAAAAGAGAAACTAAAGGAAATCTCTTTTCTGCAGAAGAATATCAGCAAATAAACTTAGAAGAGTGATGAAATTAGAAAATCATCATTATGCAAACTTCCATGGGAAAAAAATGATTCAGGCAAAGATTATCAATGGATGCTAACATCTTGGCAAAAGACGGTTGAGACACAAACAAGAGATTCACAGGTCCCAAAATCTCATCCCACAGATGACTCAGTAATTACAAAGGGAAAAAGGTACTTATCCAATGGAGAGATCGGTGGGAACCACCTCAGCCAAGTGACCACCGATTTCTAACCTTGGGACAACCTGATATTTTGTGTCTCTGGTGTGATACAATGGGAAGAACATAGACCACTTATATAAAATTCATAGCAAAAGTGTTTAACCCTCAATCTAATCACCAGGACAAAAACCAGACTAATTACACCCAGAAGCAGATTATTCTACAAGTCAACTAGCCTGGACTCTTCAAAAAGAGTGCATGTGACAAATCAAAAGGATAGGCTGTTCTAGACTAAAAGAACTAAAGAGACATAACAATGAATGCAACGAACCTTAATTAAGCCTCAATTAAAATTTTTTTTTAATTTTTTTTTTATTTATTATTTCTAGGAGAGAGACAGCGTGAGCAGGGGAGGGTCAGAGAGAGAGGGAGTCACAGACTGAAACAGGACCCAGGCTCTGAGCTGGTAGTCAGCACAGAGCCCGACGTGGGGCTCGAACCCACGAACCATGAGATCATGACCTAAGTGAAAGTCGGACGCTTAACCGACTAAGCCAACCAGGCGCCCCAAGCCTCAATTAAAATTTTAAAAATCACCTTTGAGACAACGGAGAATTTGAGATGGGCTATGTGAAATGGTATTACGGGATTATTAATTTCTTAGGTCTGATGATTATGTAGGAAAGTGATTTATTCCTAGGAAATGCAGTAGTTTTTTACTGGCCTTTGTCTCCCCAGCCCCAGAACCAGGATCACACCTGGAGATGATGGCTGTAGGTCACCACCTCCTGCTAAAGGCAATCCCCCCACCCCTCAGCTGGAGAAAGCATGGAATGGGGTGAAAATAATACTTACTGCCTAAACACTGGACTCAAGTAAAAACTCTAACTAGAATCTCATTATAATCAAAGGAAAGGAATACTGTCATGTGGCACTTACGTGACAGTAACAAACATATGTTATTTTTACCCCGATGCTCCTTCGTTGTCGTATACAGGGTCATTTTATCCTCACATACTTAAAAAATTAGAAATGTTTACCTTGTCATGAATGGCCCGCCGGTTGGAAGGCTGTATTAAGACTTTGTAGCCCAGGTTGGTGATCCCTTTGATGTGCCGGGGGGCCAGAGGTGCCCTCCGTTCCCAGGCATTCACGTCCTCCCGCCTCACGGCCATCACGGCTTTGTGGTGCAGCCCTTGGGACCAGCTGAGTCCCAGCCTGCCCAGCAGTTTGGTCCTTTGTACTCGTAGCATCTTGAAACCTGGTGACTGTAAAGACATCATAAGACAACAGGACAACAAACAGCAGAAGGGCTCACAGATCAGTTCTGGTCTCCTGAGGAACCTGCTGGAAAATCCAACCACCTCAGATGTAACAGATGCAAGATAGAGAAAAGGGGAGGGAAACCCTAGGTGATAAAAAGCGCTCCTTCACCCAACCAACCTGAATTTCCACAAGTGAGTTTCTTTATTTCCAAAATAAAAAAGTACTGAGCAAATTATAGGACATTAACCAGTATCTGCTAAACTGAAGCAGTTTTTTATATACAGTAAAACCATGGTTGGTGAGCAGAATTCATTTCAGAAACATGCTTGAAATCCAAAACATTTGAATATCAAAGCAAATTTCCCCATAAAAAATAATGGAAGCTCAGATGATTCGTTCCCCAACCCAAAAAATACTCATACAAAATGATTACAATACTGTAATGTGATACAAAATAATAAGGAAAGTACAAAATATAAAGAAAAATAAACAAATTAACCTGCACTTACCTTCAAAAACCTTCGGGGCTGATGTGAGGGAAAGGAGAGAGGAGGGTTACTGTGTAGGACGACTTTCACTATCACTAAGGGAATCACTGCTATCTATTGGCTCAATGGAATCTTTTCCTTTTTATGCAAATTTAACAAGGAGCCTCTCCAATGACACTTGGTCCTGCCTCCTTTTGAGGATTTGGTGGAAATGGGACATTGCATTGTTAAACAGGTTTATCGCTGGCACTGCTACTGCCTTATGGGGATGGTGCTTTTCTACAAAGTTTGCACTGTTTCCCACATTCGACACATCTCCCTAATCTCATTTGAAGTGAGGGATTCCTCTGCCTTTTTCTCTAACTCCTCTGCAGACGAGATGCAGATGTAGACTTCTTATAAAACCTTGCAACTTCAGCCACTCGCATACCTCATTCTCGCTTCTCAACAATTTCCTTCCTAACTTCCACTGTAATCATCTTCTTACTGCCTTTCTTTTCAACCTTTTTCTGCATGGGGGGCCACTGGATATGCTCACACGGATTTTGACTATAGTACAGTGTTAATAAACTCTTGCCATATACTGTATTTAATGTCACTGGCAATAAGGTAGCAGAGGAAAGGGTCTCTGTCTGCAGGCAGCCTGACCTAGAATAGAGCAAAGCATTCCTAAACTTACTCTTGTATGGAAAAGCAAAGGGCTGTCCACAGGTGCTTTGAAGTGACAAAAAATATACTAGTGCCTGGTGTGGGCACCTTTAAACATTCTGAAAAACCACTGATTTCTGCCAAACACCATGGCCTGAGACCAAGCATCTGAGCATGGGAGACAATCACCCCTCAGCGAGCGAGAGAGCGAGAGCGAGAGCGAGAAAGAAAGAAAGAAAGAAAGAAAGGAAGGAAGGAAGGAAGGAAGGAAGGAAGGAAGGAAGGAAGGAAGGGAGGGAGGGAGGGAGAGAGGATCCATTGGCTTAGTTGTGATCATGTGACATTCAGCATCACATACTACATGTATTGCAAGACATGGCTCGTTTATCAAGTCAAAATGTGTTAGGAACGTTTGCTCATTTTGTGGAACACATGCAGAACACGCTACTTGCAATCCAAGATCTTACTGTGTATGTTTCATCAGCCATACATTCAGCACAAAAGTTTTAAGCATGCTAACCTACAATGCAAGGAAGATAATTTGTGTCACTTTTGATGGCTTAAAGGTTGGAATCCTATAATCACGTGCAAGATTCTTGACAATCCAGCTCCAACCTCTTCTGAGTTCTATCTCTGACCATTCCCTACACCAGTGCTACTCAAAGTGTGTTTGGAGCCTGTTGTAGGTCAGTGAACTGTTTTTTCACAGGTCCTGTATGAGCTATGTACAGAAAATGAAAGTAGGCACTTGTAAATCTTTATGTCACATGATCATTTTTGCAGTGATTCATTGTTATTGAATTTTATTAAAGTATTGGTCCTGGCAGATTGGAAATTTAAGAAAACAAAACTGACATGTTTCTTCAACCATAGCTGTTAGAAGTTTCACAGACTTAACCCCCCCTGACCCTTCTATTACTATAAACATGCTGTTTCCTGTTCAGGGCTTCCTCTCCGTACCACTTCCTTCTGCTACTATATTAAACCCAGACCTATCTCAACTCGTTTTCTAACCGCTTTTCCAGATTGCATAATTGCACTCATTTATTCAATCAAGACATGTTTACAAGAGGCTTACTATGTGTCAGCAGAGAGTACGTTTTATATAAAAGCTTAAATATCAAACAATGCTCTGTTCCTCTTCAAATGGTTACCCATACTTGGCAGTCAAATGTCATGTCAGATGACAACTTGCTGGATCATTTCAATGTTTTTTATGTTTAAGGATGGCATGAAAATATGGGGACTAAATGATGTCACACCTTCTAGAAACTTCCCACCAATCACTGCTAACAGAGATCAAAATTCTTAAGGAACGCATTTCTGTTACATCAGACTACAGTCTCTAAACGAGACTCACTTTACATACAAGACCTTTTGTTTAAATACTGGCGCATACAAGTGCATTTCCTGGGGGCAACGACCTGCTACTTGAGAAAGAAAAATTATAGGTCAACTCCCAATGCAACAGACTAAAAGAACAAAGCAAACAGCAAGGAGGTCAGCTGAGAAGCTTTAGAAAGAAGTGGGGATGAGCACTGGGTGTTATATGGAAACCAACTTGACAATAAACTATTTTAAATAAATAAATAAATAAAATGACTGTATGTATCATAAGAAAGAAAGGAAAGAAAGAAAGAAAGAAAGAAAGAAAGAAAGAAAGAAAGAAAGAAAGAAAGAAAGAAAGAAAGAAAGAAAGAAGAGGGACAGGAAGAAAACTGATGCACACAGCAAGCGAACTCGCTGATGTTAGAGCTCAGGCTAACTTCTACTTGGCCAAAATACTGATGGGCAAGACCGCCACATACCCTAGATAATTTTTGGCTTATTTAGTTTTGTTTTTAAAAGAGATTACATTAGGCCCAAACCCAAGCTCGAGTCCACAGCACTTCTCCCCCAAACCAAAGGGGAAACTGCAACATCCCATAGAACTGAAATCTCTATGTTCTTAAATAAAACCAATTCCAAAGACAAGTGAGGTTTGTTGAACACACAGATGAGCCCAGAAATGGTCCCATCTTCCGAGCAGGGGCTCTATTTCACACTCTGTAGGTGACCAAATGACCCTGCATCCACTATTCTTAGCAGCAATTCTTGGAGCCAATATGAGGGAACACATTCAGATAAGTAGGTCTCTCTCCTCATCCCAAACTTGATTTACAATCACACCCTCCCCTCACTCAGTGACTGTCACACCTCTTCCTCCCCACCTCCCTTGTCTGGGGTGGGGGGTATGGTGTAGGAGGAGACCAAACACACACACACTAGAAAAGGAAAGGAGCAGCGAGCAACACTCTGAAGTTTATTTGGGAAGCTGCTTTCACTTTCACTTCTTGTAGGGAAATCTCAACTCATAATTCCTGTAGCTTTGCTTTCAAAGAAATGCAACAATAGTTGTCAATGATTAAGCATTATGTACCAAGCACTAGGCTGAGCACTTTATTGACGTTATTCCACTTCCTCCTTGCAAAATCTTAATGAGTAGATAACTGTCATTATCTCCATTTTACTGATGAAAAAACTGAACTGGAGTCTGACCAGAGCTGTTGCTTTTAAGCAGAAGCAGGATTCCTGGGTTAATATTTAATACTCGGGATTTTCTCTTTGCCAAAGCCTGCAGATCCATACCATGTAGGTCTGATGCATGCTACTGCTGCCAGCTCGTTTCAGAAATAAATTAGATCCATATGGCATCAACTTTACTGGAGTAAATGATCAGTTTTCTCCCCCAGGATGGGGTGCTTCTGTGGAACCCTTTCCCATGTGCCACCGAAAAGCTTCCTGAGTCACTGCCAAGGTAAATTCTACATTTCTGGGTGCTTAGAAAAAAAAGATTCAATTATGGCAGGTATTACTGTGTCAGTAAGTGCTTGAACATTGAAATGGGATCTCAACATGGATCTTTCCAGGCCCACCATTCATTTCATACAAAGCTCATCAAGATCTGTAGCAGTGAGGATTTCTTTTTTTTTTTTAGATAGATTATTGTCAAGTTGGTTTCCATATAACACCCAGTGCTCATCCCCACAAGTGCCCTCCTCCATGCCCATCACCCCCCTTCCCCTCCCCCCCACCCCTAACAGTCCTCAGTTTGTTCTCAGCATTCAAGAGTCAGTGAGTATTTCTTAATTGCTCTTAGGGAGGGCACTGCAGTGTCTGGTCTTTCATGGAAATGCCCGGGCGGGCTGTTTTGGATTTCCCTGTCCTGAATTTTCCAAATTTGGATTTCCCTGTAGGCTTTTCCAAGAATACCAGGAAGTAAACATATTTCTGGCAATGTTTTCAATGAAACAAAGCAGGAAGACCCCTGGCATATCTATTGGCTCTAGTGAGTTCATTTGATGGTGTCAGGTGCTAATGACAGCCTGTAGCATGAGCAAGGAGAATGTGGGAAAGCAAGAAAATGAAAGGAGAAAACAAAAGAAGAGTCAGAGAGAAAAAGGAGGAGGAACAGGAGAAAAGGAATAAGGGGTAGAAAGAGAAGTGTCACATAGTCGGTGGAGGGAAATAAGACCCTTCCCCTGGCAATTTCTAAACAGTCTTTCCTTCAACACATGAAAGACCAATGTTCCAAATAGCATCAAAATGAAATTTAAAAGACTCTTCTCTATGTTTTTATAAAGCAAGATCAGCACTAAGATATACATTGACTTAGCTAGAACCGATCAGGAATTTGAAATGACTAAAAAGTTATGGGAGCATTATAGTGAATTACACACAAATGTACACACAACACATGTACTGCAAAAGGAGGAAGACTAAGTGGCTGGACTTAGCAACAGAACATACTCCGTGATACCACCCTACTTCTCTTTCCATCTTTCAATGGGGGGACGACTTAAGAACTTCTTTTAACTTCTAAATTATCCATCTTTGCAATATACACATAAGAATGGGGCAGAGAGAGGACATGCCTAAATGTTCTTAGTATTTTCTATCCTTTTCAAGAGAAGTTAAAAGGAAAATGGTCATTAGATGATAGGATGGATGGATGGAGAGAGAGAGAGACAGAGAGACACACACAGAGAGAGAGATGATAGACAGGGCAACCCTGGCATTCCATACATATCCCACCATTTTCTTTCAGTTACTATGAAATAAACCATGATCACTGAGTAGATCATCATCCTAAATCACATGAAGGAACCAAAGAAGATTTTGTGAGATGTATTCATAGAAGATTATATCTGAGGAAGAGCCCCCTACAAGGGCAGAGAACCACAGTTCCATGGCCAAGAGTTTTGGCCCACGCTGCATATTTGGTATTCAGACTATAATAATCCTGGAGAGGCCCAAAAGAGCTCCAAATTAATAAACACCTGGTGATGGCCTAGAACTAATCCAAATACCTCCTAACCGCAAGGCTTGCTGGAACTGGGCTTGAGCATGCACCAACACCATCCTCCATACTTTCACTTCCTCTTGCATAGGTATACTCTTTCATGCTTCCACATGAAGCCTTTTATAAAACTGTTAACAAACAAACAAAAAACAGGAGACCTGAGGCCTGGGGAGTCTAATATTAATTAATCTGGCCTCTGGTCTAAGAATATTCATGTTTTGAAGCAGCTTCTCAAAGTCATCTAAAGATCTAAGACCCATGACTCTTCTGATCTTTAGCCCACAAATTTAGTATCATTGAGATGGAATGCAAAGTTAATTTTAAATTGGACTCTTAGTCAAAATGTTTATCCCTTTGTCTCTTTACTAAAGTGTAAATGCCAACTCTGTGACCTTGGTACATAACTTGACCTATTGGTACCGCATCTGCAAAATGAATTCACATTAATATTAATAGCTACCTCTCAGGGCTATTGTGAAGTTTATCTGAGCTCATATGGGTAAGTACTGAGTACTGTCTTGTATGCTGTTAACGCTCAATAAATGTCAAGAACAGAAAAAGGTTCCAAGTCTGCTTCCTGCTCAAAGGTGAGCACAACCGCACCACTCACAGAAAACGCTACCTTTCCTTCATCTTCGTCACACTGTGTATGTAATAAATCCTTCAGGAGGACTCCACATTGATCCCCCCTCCCTTCTTTACATTTTTCCAGGAAAACAAACTGGAGCCCTGTAAGCCCTCTCTCACCCTTCAGGCATGGGTGTTCAAGATAAATAACTATTTTAATACTGTATTTCATTAAATTTGTGACACATTTTTTCACATTTTAGCATCCCTGAAAGAGGAATGCATTCTACAATCGACGGCATCTTAGATTAAATGAAAAGGGTAATAATATTGTTATTTCCCATGAGAAATATACCATTCCTGTGATTCCAGGAATTCCATAGAATTTTCTTGTGATCTCACCAAGGAAATTTGCCACTGTTTGCAATATTGTTTCTATGAGATAATTAATAAGATAATGTTTGGAAAAATGAAAACTTTTGTTAAATGGGCACTGCACACATACCAAAGATCACTTCCAAAATCATGAGCCAACGTCTGTTCAGGCTTAAATAAAGTCTTAGTTGGGGGTGGAAGGGGTGATTCCATTGCAAATAAATCAAAGTTCTGATGACGCTGTCACCAGTAACAAGCCAGAGAGACAACAAATACGATTGTCTGGAGAGTGGGAACGTCATTAGGGAAAGTTGGTCTAAATCTTTGTCCTCCTAATTCACTTCACAGAATGGTCACAAGTGTACACTGTCAGAAGGTCATGTAACCCTAGATTCACTAATTATTATGGAGAAAAAGGGAGGGGGTAAAGCAAGTGACAAAATATGCACAGAGAGACATACAGGCATCCATGCAAAGTGCTATTGGTGACCTTTTTGTTTTGCTATGAAGTATGTGATCGCTAGCTCCTGGGTCAATACTGCGGTCCCATGAGTAGCTACATGGGCATAATCACAGCTACATCTTACCCACATTCTGATAACTGATGGCCCACAATATAAAAAAATGTGCACCTTTGTGCAGGTTACTGAACATTCGCTCTCTCCTTTCCTTCCTCTCCCACACTTCACCTCACTCCCCTAAAATCCATGTCTGAAAAGCACATCTCTTCGGGAAGTTGTCAGGGCATTTAGCCCAACTCAATCAAGCAGAGGAGGTAACAAATGGTCGTCTGCTTGAGCCCCTTCCTCGCGTAAGTGCTCGCCCTGGCCTCAGAGCCCCAAGGTGTCTCGGCAGGTTAACTTGCTAGGTCCATGAGAGAGTAAACTGGGGGCGGCAGTTTACTGGGGGGACTAGGGGGAGGAGCCCTATATCAAAGAGAATGGGCAGCCCAAGATGGTCAGGGTGAGAAGTTCATGATCAGAGTTTGGCTAAGCAAGCGAGAGCTGGAAAGGTCAACCGGCAAAGGCGCACAAAGAAAGCTGTGGGTAAGGCCGAGGATTGCCCCCCACAATCTCCATCAACCACACCCTGCACCCAGTAAACCTGGTAAATCAGCGGAGAGTCTGAGAATTAACTGGGTGTTCGTTCTACAGCTTCAACACCTATCCTTTATCCTCCAGCAACCGCGCCTTTTTCGGAAGAAAGAGAAGAAAGAAAAGGAAAGGAAGGAAGGAAGGGAAGGAAGGGAAGGAAGGGAAGGAAGGGAAGGAAGGGAGGAAGGAAGGAAGGAAGGAAGGAAGGAAGGAAGGAAGGAAGGAAGGAAGGAAGGAAGAAAGAAAGAAAGAAAGAAAGAAAGAAAGAAAGAAAGAAAGAAAGAAAGAAAGAAAGAAAGAAAGAAAGAAATTGCCACCCTTTCTCTATTCAGAAATTCCAGAACGGCGCGCACAGGCCTCGCTCGCTCCAAGGGAAACGCTCGGAAGGGAGGCCCAAAGGCTCGCCACCCTCTCCCTCGCCTGTCCGGGCAACGGCCGAGTTCCGCCGAGTCTCCAGGTCGCCCGCGGCGCCGGGAGGGGGAGGCAGAGCTCGCCCGCCCCTCTCGGGGGACAGTCGGAGCCTCGCCGGCGACCTCCAAGCGCATCTCGCTGGCTGAGCCCACCGCCCGTCGGCTCAGCTCCTTCCGGGCGGCCCTCCTCACCTTGTGGTCTCTGGTGTGCCGACCGGTCCCGCCGCCCCCGAGCTCCGAGCTCCGAGCTCCTAGGTCCGGACTGGGCAGGCTCCGAACTCCCAGCAGAAATTGGGATGGGAGCCGGGAGGAGGAGGTGGTTGCTCAACTTCTGAGGACGTCACGCCTCTTCCTCCCGCAGCCAATCAGCGGCCGCCCTGAGGGAACAACCTTCTGCTCCGCCAATCGGCGGCGCTGCCAGGTGCTAGGTCATGCCCTTCCCCTGCTCCTCCCCGAAAATCCGTCCGCCTTCTAGATCTCTGACCTGCGCGCGTCCTTAGCTGGGGGCATCACGTCCTCCCAGGACTTTGTCACTGGCCGTAGCAAAGGACAGGCGGAGACACTGAAGGACGAAAACAGTCCGGGCAAGATACACTAAATAGAAGTGTGTACCTGCTGGAAAAAAGTTGCAAGCTCACGTGTATTACGTTTGTTTAGCGATATACACTTCTCAAAGCATTTTTGCAGCTTCATAACAAGCCTATGAAGCCAGATGACAGTTCTTAGAACAGTTGAAGAGTCCAACAAACTGACGCTAGGAAATTAAGTGTAGTGTATACACATCCAATGAATATTAAAAATCTATGTGTATATGACGCAGTCTACTACTCTTAAAAAGTCTTACGTGGCCCTAGGACAGGAAGAAATGCATTTCATAAAGACTCGCCTCAGCACTAGACTCCGAAGAAATGCCAGATGCTCATCTGTGGTCCTCCTCGGAAGCCAATGGCCGAAGAGTAATAATTGTCCCTCCTGTTTTTATAACTTTCTCCAACACTTAGACTATTCTCATACCTACCACAGATGTATTTAACCATGAAATTCTCGTGTCAACAATCTAGAGCTTGGAACATTCTTATTAACTCCACTTGTACTCAAGTGCAGAGAAAATGAAAATCTTTTCTGCAAACTGAGACTGTCCTCTGTATCTTTAACTTCAAGTACCCCAAGATCACATTCTTAATCACTCCTCTAAAGCCTTCCCTTCATGCTGTGTTTCCCAGCTCCATTCTTGACATCACCAGCTTCCTAATCACCACTGAGCCAGGCCTGAAACACCACATCGGCTTCGATTCTTCCTGCAGCCTGTCAACCTTAGCCCTGGTGGTGATTCAGTCCTTTTTAGTCCTTCTACTACCTCCCTTACCCAAACCCCTTTTATATACTACCTAGATTATATTCCCTGAAGGACACAACTCTGGTCATCTCATGAGCCTGAGCTAAAGCCCCTGGAACTATCCACTATTTGTGGACCATTGTGCAAAGTTCTTCACACAACATATGAGTTGCTTAAGATATGGCCAAAATCAGCCATCTCAGCTTTATTTCCACAGAAAACCAGCCTTTAACAGACCTGAGACACAATCTGTGCTTTGCTATATCCTTAAGGATTAAGAGCCTGGATCAGAATCCTTATTTTCCCACCTTACGCTGTAAATCGTGGGCAAGTTATTTTGTTTTGAAAAAAGCCTAGGTTCCCTTATCTGTTGATAGACTAACAACAGGAACTACTTCATGGGGGTTATTATGACAATAAAATAAGGTGATGACCAAAGCACTCTTCCAAGTGTCTAAAGAAACTGACGATTATTATTTATCTCCCCTCAGTGCCTCATGCTGTCCACTTATCTGTAATTCTTATTTACAAAAACACCCACCTCTCTGAAACTAATAGATCCTGCAGGGTTCAGCTCAAATGCCACTTCATCAATGAAACTGTCCCTGAATACTAAGCAGATATGATCTCTCCCTTCTCTCTTCTGTGTCTGCCTCTCTTGTTGTACTTACCACAGTCTTCCGTATACAATAGCCATTTCTATCTATCTTATCTCCATCCCTCACCTGTCATCATCATCGGCTCATAAAAACTTTAACAAAAGCAAGTATATGTTTGTGTGTTTAAATCCTTATTCATTTTTACTCCATTGCTTCTAACACAATACTATGCATATGACAGGTCAGTCAGAGTCTCAGGAGGAAAAAGATGGCACAATCCAACTGAGTAAATTAGGAGACACGAAAGGAGTAAGTGTGTGCAGCAGTAAAGGAAAGCAAAAAAAAAAAAAAAAAAAAAAAAAAAAGAGATGCTGCCACACGCTGGGACTAGCAACAGAGAGAACCACCTGCAAGACTTAATGTGGCCAGGGTAAGAGATTATTACCAGAAGCGAGAAAGAGCTCTAGCTGTGGTGTAGCTGAAGCTATAGAAGTGCCGCTTGATAGTGGTGGCCTTTTTTTTAGTAGTCAGAAAGCTGTCTAAAGAACCAATAACCACCAGAAGGAGTTACCTAAGGCAGGAGTCAACCAACTTCTTTCTGTAGAGGGCCAGAAAATAAAGTCTTTAAGCTTTGCAAGCCATAAGGCCTCTGCCACAATTACCCAAATCTGTCATTTAGAGGGTAAAAGCAGCCAAAGACAATACTTAAGTGGATGGGTGTGGTTGGGTGCCAATAAAAGTTTATTTATAAGAACAAATTACAGGCCAGATATGGACTGGGGGCCATAGTTTACAAACCCCTTGCCTAGGTAATGAATAACACCCCTTCATTCTCCAGAACACAAGGAAAGGCAGAGGATTGGTGCAATCCATAAATGTTAGTCCCTCAGGGACAGAGCAGGTACCAAAGGGGGCAGAAATTTTAGAAGATTCAAAGGATAATATTCAGCACAAAAGGTGTTCAGCAAATGCTTATTGAAATTAATGAATCATATGACTGGTTACTGTGGTTTACTCTACAAATGGTTGAACACTCATGGGGAAACTATATTTTTCTGGATGGACAAATTTGGGAATGGGCCCTGGACCATGGTGCTCAGTCAGCTTCTCTCTTGCTTTAATTTGAAACCCCATGCACTTCTGACCTGCCCTCACCTTGAAGAAATATTAACCTGGTCCCAAATCCCTCTTCTGTGAATTCTAAACTACTGTTCAAATGCTTATGGTATTCAGGAATTTTGCTAAATATGCACAGGAAAAATACTAGTCCTTAAAATGGAGAACTAACATGTTTTCATTGTAGTGATATTTGTTGTATAAGTGTGAGAGTTCTCAGAAATTTCTTCACAATGAAAAGGGCAACAGATGAGATTAAAACAAAGCTTGGATATACCCCAAATCTTTCTTTTCCCCATCAGGACAGTGGGAAATATCATAGAGTTGACATGAAGATTAAGTGATGCATGTTCTCAATATATGTGAGCTAGTATTGGTGCTTATTATTTTATTCTAGCTCATCTTCCCCTCCCTTTTGTGTGTGTGTGTGTGTGTGTGTGTGTGTGTGTGTGTGTTCAGAATTCACTCTCAAACATAAGTGAACTTTGCCGTAAAGAGAAAAGAGGTGGGCATTTGGAGGGAGGAGGTGCAAGGAATCCAGCATACTATTAAGTTTGGTCTATTTATATCTCAAGATTTTAAGTTTCTTACATGAACAGCAATTTTTGCCATATCACCCATAATCTGTCCACCCTAATACATTATTCTGTTTTGAAGACAATTTTCTTATAGGCAGAAAGTACAAAGCCAAATGTACAAAATAAAAATCATTTAGGAAGGGAAAGTTTCTAAATGACAATCACTATTGTTGAGTCCCCAGTTATCTTAGGAATGAAACATACCTTCTTTATCTTCAAGCAATTTAAAACTCTGATCAGGTAAAGCAAGAGCAGAAACCACCCACGGATAAACCGTAATTCCTGCCAACAGGTTTGTGTGGAGTTGGTGATGTCCTGGAGGACTGTCCCCCTCCCACCCTTTCATCAGAAAGCAGAGAAAACTAATTCTAATTTACCTCCTCTCCCATTGGCAGCCCTTAAAGAGCATTCCTGAAGAAAATAAAATGCAAGAAAATGCCAAGTTCCTTGGCATTTCCAGAGTCAATCTTTGTTGGTTTCTAACATTTCACCAAGTCCTCAAGGGTGTGGGCATCCCTTGAGAATTATGTGTGTCAGTGTACCTCACTAGGTACTGAGTTTGCTGTCCATCATTGCCTGCTTAGTGACAGTTATTAGAAGTCTACTAGGACTTACAGATTTTCAGTTAGGTATCATTGTATTTTATAAATTGGTTGAGAATTATGTGCTATAATAATATAACCAAATTTGGGGAATGGAAATTTTGGAGTGTATCTCCCCTACAATTGATGGATCTAATATATTCAAATCAAGAAAGAAAACCCAGTGCTCATCTCTCAGTCTTGCTTGAATGAAAGTCTCACGAGAGAAGGTGTCTTGAAGCACTGAGAAAAGACCGGAGAAAGGAGGCAGGAGGGAACTAAAGCAAAAATAAAACACAGATCTAGTTTTGCTGGAGTTATTTGTAAGTTA
This sequence comes from Hyaena hyaena, assembly GCF_003009895.1. Classification (NCBI taxonomy): domain Eukaryota; kingdom Metazoa; phylum Chordata; class Mammalia; order Carnivora; family Hyaenidae; genus Hyaena; species Hyaena hyaena. The sequence continues at coordinate 566,383 of NW_024080792.1, forward strand.
ATTGAGGTGGGGGCAACCAGCAGCCCAGGTAGAGGGCAAAGGAGAGTGAGGACCTCCTCATGTGAGTCCCAGTCTGAGTCAAGTGCTGAATAAAACCAATCATTGTCATCACACCCTAGAGACAGGAAGGAGGGGGGAAAAATAAAACTTGGGTTTTTGAAGCATAAGAAGTAGCAGCTAAGAAAAATAACCTCAGCATAAGCAAGTTCATAGCAGAAAGCAGAAAACCAGATGAAGAAAGAATCCCTGACATTGAACCAACTCTCATGATAATTGCCATTTATATTGTTCATCAGAAAAATGTAATAAACTTGAAAAGAACAGAGAAAGAACACCAGAGGAGGATGTTCCTGTTGGCTGGTGTAATGTTGACACTGCCCATGATAGGTACAGGCCCCTTTGTCACTAGCACTTACTATTACTGAAGGACCCCAACCCTCTTAAAACAAAACAAAGGCCAAAGACAAGAACTTATGAAATAACCAGAGTGCCGCCCGGGCCAACACATATAGGCTAACTGCAAATGTTTGTTAGCTATTTTGTAAACATGGTTTAAGTAAACACTTCCCCTGCCCTACGAAACTAACTGCCCACAATGTCAAAGATGTGTCAAGACACACACCACATCAGCGTATGAACTCGTAGGAGTCAGAGACTCTGTGCTCTGTGTCATTGGAATCCACCATGTCTACTGCTCACCGTACATACACAGAGGCCTGAGGGACCCGTGCAGGTATGTGGAAAATATAGATTTGAACCATGGATAATACAGGGAAATGACAAGAACAGAATGGAGAGTGGAAAAAACAGGGATGAAGAGAGAAGTGAGCAGAGGGGCCAGCGGTACAGCAGGAAAGGCAGAATTTGTTCACCGCGTGAGTCCAGTGGGACGGAAACAAGAATGAGCTGCCAGTGCGAACAGAAGAGTACTTCAAAAAGAGAAAAGGTTTTGTGAAAACACCCAAATGTTAGAATACTTCTGTTGAATTTTAAGAAAGGAATTAATTCAAGAAACTTTTCACAGCTAGCAATCACATCCGCTGCTTAGTACCTCTCTCTCTTGGGCACAAGGCTGCCCTTGCCTGCTTACATCCTCAGCCTCCTCCCTGAGCCCCAGCCTCTTGCTGGCTGTGGTGAAAGCACCATGGTGTGGCTTCTGGAAGTCTGGCTGTTGTATCTTCTGAGCGCCAACAGAAAGGTACCTTCTCGACGGAAAGGAAGGTAACTGCATCCTAACTCACTTCAGTGGCCTTTGTACTGAGTTGAATAGTGTCTTCTCAAAATTCATGTCTACCTAGAACCTCAGAATGTGACCTTGTTTAGAAATACAGTCTCTGCAGGTAAAATTGAGGTCAGAATCAAGATGACATCATACTGGATTCAGGTGGGTTCTAAATCCACTGAAAATGTCATTATAAGAGACAAAAAATAAAACACATGGAGGCACATGGAAGAGGGTCATGTGAAGACAGAAGCAAAGCTTGGAGTCATGCTGCCCCAAGCCAAAGAAGCCCAAAGCACCAGGAACTGGGAGAAGCAAGGGAGAATTTTTTCTTCCTCCCCTTAGAGCCTACAGAGGGAGCATGACCATTGCCAATACCTTGATATTAGACTTCTGGTCTCCAGAACTGTGAAACAATAAATTTCCGTGGTTCTAAACCACTCAGTTTGTGGCATTTTGTTATGACAGCCCTGGGAAACTAATGCGCTTCTCAAATCACCAAAGAGCCAGGCTGCCTTCTAATGACTGGGTGATCATTTGTGTACCATTATCTGAAAACACAAAAAGAAGTAAAATCATACAATGAACAAATAAGGTGAAAATGTACAATAACTGCATAAGCAGGAATTTAAGGTCAAGATTATTTTGTTGGATTGATCTTTGACAGGTTGTTTGCTCTAAATGTCTAGTAAAACAGAAGCTAAGCTAGAACTTCACTGTGAGCTCTGTAATCAATTTGAAAAACAGGTACACTGAGGCTGTTTGATCCTACTTTTGAAAAACCTATGCCGGGGCGCCTGCATGGCTCAGTCAGTTGGGCAGCCGACTGCAGCTCAAGTCATGATCTCACAGTTTGTGGGTTCAAGCCCCACGTCGGGCTCTGTGCTGACAGCCAGTTCAGAGCCTGGAGACTGTTTCAGATTCTGTGTCTCCCTCTCTTTCTGACCCTCCTCTTCTCACACTGTCTCTCTTTCTCAGAAATAAGTAAAACACAAAAAATGTTAAAAAAATAATAAAAGACCTATGTCTAAGGATTTTGGAGAAGCATCCTTATACCTACATTTTCTGTAGACCCTTTCAGCAAGAGTATCACAGTATAAACTGTGAAAAGAAAAGTGGTGGAAACAAACTTGTTTTTAATCATTTTCATTCTTGACAAGTTGTCTGTAACTTGTGCTCCCTCATTAGGTAGGCTGAAAAAAAGCTTAATAGAGAATTGGTGAATACTATCTTGAAAATAGCATCATTGTTATTATACATGGTACACTGGGCACAATAACCCCCAGAATGTGAGAGAAAAGTCAGAAAAGTATCACCCTCACGTGAAACAGGTCAACAGCAACAAAATGGAGGGGAAAGTGGCCAAATTTAGAAATAGTTTCTAAATGAACTGCTGAAGGACTAAGATGTTTCCCAGCTCTTCTGCACAAGACTCTGTGTCTTCTGACAAGGGCCTCTGTGAGATACAATAACATAAGTGAACCATAACTTAATTGTTGGCTTTCTGCCTGAAGGAATGATATGGTAGGAAGAGTAGTGAAATTTATGGCAACTAAAAAATGTAAACAGGGTCTTGTGCATGAAAGAGTGTCCTCTGGCCACACCAGCAGAGTGTCTGTGTCCCTCCACTAGAAACACAGGGACAGATCCAGACACTGAGGAGTCTGGAGGAATTTTTTTTTTTTTTTAAGTAAGATCTACCCCCAGCATGGGGCTTGAACTCACAACCCCAAGATCAAGAGTCACATGCTCTACCCACTGAGCCAGCCAGGCACCCCTGGGGGGAACTTTTTAATAAAAAAGGCAAAATTGGGAATGCGAAATGAAGTACTAAAGTAAGTATTTATAAATACAAAGAAAAAAGGGGTGTCTGGGTGGCTCAGTCGGTTAAGCATCCAACTCTTGACCTCAGCTCAGGTCTTGCTCTCAGGGCTGTGGGTTCAAGCTTTGCAATGCTGGGCATGGAGCCTACTTAAAAAAAAAAAAATTCACAATGAATTCTTAGAGGCTTCCCAATTCAGGTCTCATTCTTCTGAAATCTCTTTAAGCAATTAACCAAAAATGTGTCCATAGAAAGTCTTCCGGTTGCAATTCTGGCTTCCCCTCTACTTAAAACAGGCTGGAGCTCCCAGCCACTCCCAGCATTCACAGGGCTTATGTAAGGGAGGGGCCAAAGCTGAAGGGTATTTTTTTTTTTTTACTTCCTATTACATCTACCTCCATAGAGAAGGTTGCATCCAGTTGTAACACAGACTACCCTGCATAGGAAAGGATGCACGGTCAAGCAGAGACATGTACTTCTAACTGCAAATCAGTAACAAACTGACATTTTGGCTTTCAATCTCTTTTGAGTTCAATCTGCATGAGTCACTTCCTAAGAACAAAAAGTGCTAACAACAATGAGGGAGGTTGAATCTGGGGGACCTTAGCTAATAATATACTGAGAATCACTAGTTGACCAGCCAGCCACACTATATTTTTGACATTTTCAACAAGTGCCACCTGATTCCAAGCCCATATAGCCACTTAGCAAGAAACATTCAACTCTTCTCCTTCCCAGAAACACACACACTCCTCACAAGATACAGCGCACTCCATTTTTAAAAGACCAGTCATGATCTCAGTTTAGGATAAATTTATATCTAATATGTTCTTGGCCTTGATTGTGCATCAGAATCACAAGTAAGAAAAGTGTTCTAATAGTGATACATAAAATAGATTTTTATTATTTTTATTTTATTTTTTAGAGAGAGCACAAGAGCATGAGCACGGGAGGGGCAGAGGAAGGGGGAGAGAATTTTTTTTAATGTTTATTTATTTAGTTTTGAGAAGAGTGAGAGTGCAAGCAGGGGCAGGGGACAGAGAGAAAGAGAGAGAGAGAATCCCAGGAAGTCTCCATGCTGTCAGCTTACAGCCCGATGTGGGGCTCAATCTCACAGCCATGAAATTATGACCTGAGCTGAAGAGTCAGAAGCTTAACCGACTGAGTCATCCAACTGCCCCACAAGATAGATTTTTTAAGAAGAAGAATAATCAATGCCATTAGACCAAGGGATAAATTAGTGCCTTAGTTAAAAAGAATCACATCTTGTTTCCCTGGGACAAGGTCTAGCAGTTCTCTTCATGAAATGGAGAGGGGTTGTGCTTTTTAGAAGAAGAATTATGTTTCATGCATATTTTATTTGAGATACTGTAGAATATGTCTAGATACAGGTGTCTAATCACTGTGTACTGAAAAATACATTTAAGCATGTCTTTACCTTCTGGTAGAGTGTGAGCTCAATGAAGTCAGATAATGTACATTATTCACCTTTATATTCTTGGTGTCCAGTTCAGAGCCTACCATACAGAAGCAGCTCAATAAATATTTATGAACAAATGAGCAAATAAGCAGACCTATGAAGGAAATTAACTAGTGTTCGATAATCTGTTTAGGAACTGAACCATCTAGACTGAAGCTTTTCCATGCATTTGCCAAGTCCCAAAGAGAGACAAGAACTCTGGTACCTGAAGCAACGATGTCTGGAAACTCTGATTCTCTCATTCTATCTACTTAGCCATCAGATTCTCCCAGACTATCTTCTCTTGGATTCTTCACTCCCTTACTCCACATGCCCATAAATTCATACCACTACTCCTTGCTATTACTCCATAATGTTGATCGCTCACCTAGAATTCTCTTATCTGCCCATATTCTCCATTTTCTGTGTTCTGTCTTTCAAGCTGTATTTCCCCTATTGCTTCCAGCTGCATTCCAAGCCGATGGCAGTCCTTACCTGGTCCCTCGCAATTTGTCCTTCCTTCCATGATGTAGCAGTCCATGTACTCGCAGGAAAGAAATAGTAAGCACAAAGACTGGAACTGAAAAGTTTAATGAAAGTATTATTTAAAGAGATGTGCACAAGGCTATGGGGAGCAAAAAGCTTGGGGAAACACCCAGAGACGAGCAAAAGTGGGAAATGATTGCCGCCCCAGAACTTAAGAAGCAAAAATAGTGAATGTTTCTTCCAGAGACTGAAAAAAGTATGGAGCCATCAAAGTGGAACCGCTGCGAGAAGATATATCCATAGAATAGAGCCTCTGCCAAATCTGTGACCAAGAAAAGGTGGGAGAGGGCTCTGACCTCTTTCTCCTCCTATCTTCCAATACACGTGGCTGCCTTCCTTTGACCAAACTGATTGGAAGCCAAAGGACAGATGAACCCTGATAATGGAATCCATAGAGGTCAGTGTCACGAAAGGTGAAGGGCATGGTATGGATCAAGATATGGGTGGAGAGAAGGAAGCAGAGAATAATTAATACAGTCCATCTCCCTTTTGCTTCCACTCTTGACTTTTTAGTGGATGAAGAACTTCTGGTCCCATCATGGAGTCATCAGCCACAGTATCATTGTTGAGTGATGTCAGCTTTTCCATACTTCCTATTGGAACCTAAACTGTAATGTTAGCCACCTTTAGCATTCTTCTTAAAATGGAAGAAGGAAAAGGAGAAAACAATTAATTAACTTAAAACTAGCTTCTATTGTGCTCTGAAGCTGGTCACAAGACCTAAATTGATAATAATAGCTTCCCTGTTTTACCACTCATTCCCTTACCCGCTACTACAGAATTCTTTTTGTTTTAAATTTCAGTATAATTGACAATGAATGTTACATTAGTTTTAAGTGTACAACATAGTGATTCAACTTCTGTATATGTTATTGTATGTTCACCACAAGTGTAGCTATCATCTATCACTATATGATGTTATTACACTATCACTGATTGTATTCTTTATACTATAACTTTTATTCCCATGACTTATTCCTTACCTGGAAGCCTATGTCTCCCAGTCCCCTCCACCATTTGGCCCACCTCCCCTATCCCTGTCTTCTCTGGCAACTATTAGTTTGTTCTCTATATTTATAGGTCTAATTCTACTTTTTTGTTTGTTTAGTCATGTGTTTTCTTTAGATTATACACTAGAGTGAAATCATAATATATTTGTCTTTCTCTGTCTGACTTTTATCACTTAGCATGATATCCTCTAAGTCCACCCATGCTGTTGCAAATGGCATGATCTAATCCTTTTTAAGGCTGTATAGTATTCCTCTGTGTGTGCGTGTGTGTGTGTGTGTGTGTGTGTGTGTGTGTGCGCGCACGCATATACATACCTGTCAGAACGGCTGAAATAAAAAACATAAGAAATAACAAGTGTGGGAGAGGATGTGGGAAACAAAGTTACCCTCATACACTGTTGATGGGAATGAACAGAATTCTTTACCTACTAAGTTACCCAAAACTTCTTTCCAAAAAAAATCTGCATCCTTGATATTTCTAATTTTATTAAGCTATTGCTGTTTTTCATTGATTAGTGCTTTGAGCTGGGAATTGTAAATTTTACATCTATCCCTTACATCCCCTCTCCAGAGCAGCCAGAAGTGTCCAATCTATCTCACAATTTATCTCATTGTTGCTGTAGCAACTAAGTGCCACAAATATTTGATCTCTCACTATTTAATCCTCTCCCTGGACTCTATCACATGCTACCTTCAATGATAATTTGAGTAATGTGATATTAACGTGTGATACACTATATGCCATTTCCCCCCACAAAGGAAGTTATCCATACTCTCAGCTATGTGAGCATTGTAATCCTAGAATGCTTCTTTCAGGACCTGCTTCCTGAGGTTACTTCTCAAAAAAGTCTCAGCAGAGTCTCAGCAGAAACATGATAATTCACTCAGAGAGTCACTTGGTATCTTTTTCTTCCCATACTCCAGACTTTGGCCAACCTAACACAGCAAGAAACCTTAAACTCTGGGGGTGCAATCCATAAAAGTCACAGACCAAGTGAGCCTCCTGGGATGCATAGCAAGCCAGAGAAACCTGGAGAATGGGTGTGTTGGAATAGTCAGATAATAACCACACATTTTTTAAAAAGTAACTTATAAAACTTAAGGCTGAGAAGACTTTTAAATCTTCTTTACAGAGGAAAAATATCAGTATTTGTCTCTTAAAATCAATTATTATAAAAGACAACATTAACATGTGTATGGAAGATGCTCTCTGTTCTAGAGGCCTGAGGCCCCACTAATCTAAACCCACTTTTTTTTTTTAATTTTTTAAGTTTATTTATTTATTTTGAGAGAGAGACAGAAATAGAGAGAGGGGGAAGGGCAGAGAGAGAGAGAGGGAGAAAGAGAATCCCAAGTGGCTCTGTGTTATCAGCAGAGAGCCCAACGTGGGGCTCAAACCCATGGACCGTGAGATCATGACCTGAGCTGAAACCAAGAGTCAGATGCTTAACTGACTGACCCCTCAGGAGCTGCTAAATTCACTTTTTAATGGGAATATTACTCAGCAAATGCCAACATGACTTATAATTATTTCACTTTGATTATATTTTCCCTTTGAGGTTTAATGAGTTTGAATAATTTGCTGGTGCAATTTTGTTAAAATGGAATTTATCTGTTTTAGAAAATAATTTATTAAATATTATATTTGCTATAATTACAACTAGAAATATTCCTTCAACCATACTATACGTGTTTGCCAATGTTATTTAGAGCAAACAAAATTACCACCAGAGAAAACGTGTTTTTTAAATTTCTCATCACCCTGCAGGGATGGCTTTATTCTCATCCAGTTATAACCATTTCACGGAGCCAAAAACCAGTTTGAGGAAGAGTGAGCAAACAATTTCATTTCCTGCATGTCCTTATCTCAGCCTCTCACCAGCAACACTCCACAACTTTCCATTTTGGGTGAAGGAGCAGAAGCAAGAAAGAGGTGGCTTGTGTTCAGGCTGCTGTTATTTTTGCAAAGATAAATTTATTTCAACATACGTACATCTTAAATGACTATTATGGTTGTTATTAGCTCAGTAAATGATAAGATGAAACTGAAGAAATGCAATTTCCTCTTTCCCTACTTCATTATGATCACCGAATTTGTCCAGGGTCTGTTTCACTGAAGCTTGACCATTAATATTTACACCACTTTACGGCTTGTGCCGTGAACACATCTTACTGTTTTTATTGATAATGTATTAGCTTGCTTGCTAGCATTTCCATAACAAACTATCATAGACTGCGTGGTTTAAACAGAAACTTTATTTGCTTACAATTCTAGAGGCTACGAGTCCAAGATCAAAATGTCAACAGATCTGATTTCTTCTGAGGCCTCACTCTGTGACTTGTAGATGGCCAACTTCTCACTGTATTCCCACATGGCCTTTCTTTGGTACATTGCTGGTGTCTGTATGTACTAATCTCCTCTTTTCACTAGGCCACCAGTTAAAGCGGATTAGGTCTCACCTAAAGGCCTCATTACATAATCGTATCTTTTTTCTTTAATGTTTATTTATTTACTTTGAGAGACAAAGAGAGTGGGGGAGGGGCAGAGAGACAGGAAGAGAGAGAAATCTCTCCAAAAGGAGCCAATACAAGAGAAACCCATATGGGTTTGATATAGGAAGAATAAGAGAGTGTCTGAAGAAGTTTCCAAACCAAAGCACAGGCAGTTGAAGAGAGTCTTCAATTCTCATGACCGTCAGCATGGCTGTGCCTGGAGCACACCAAAAGCAGAAGAGTGTGTAGTCACGAAAAGGAAGGCTCATGTTGATGAAAAAAATAGCATAGAGGTGGAATCAACAGAACTTTGAAGGTGCCTGGAAACCAGGGGGAGACAAGGAGAGACACAGTAGAATTGAAAACGATTAAATAGGAGGACAGTGGCTAATACAGTAGGTACAGTTGAAGAGTTGTGTTAGAAAATCCAAATACAGTGTTCCATCAAGATACATGCCTGACAATACACACTAGGAACTGGGAAATTCAAGACTAGAGTCAGAAAACTTTAGGCTATAGATCTGGATTTGGCATGTGTATGCACAGATAACACAAACCAGGAGTTGGTGAGGATACTGAGAGCAAAGAAAAATTTGAGAGTTGAGGACACAAACTCTTCTGAAACCCTTCTAGACTGATGATTCCGTTTCCTTCTTTTAAGGCTGAATAATATTCGTGTGTGCGCGTGTGTATGTGTGTGTGACATTGTCTTCACCCATTGATTTGTTGGTGAAGATTCAGGTTGTTTCCATCTCTTGGCTATTACAAAAAATGCTATAATACACATGAGAGTGCCAGTATCCCTTTGAAATTCTCTTTTCATTTCTTTTGGATAAATGCCCAGACATGAGATTGCTAGATCATATGGTGATACTGCTTATTATTTTTTGAGGAACATGCACACTGTTTTCCATAGAAGATCCACTATTTTACATTCTCATGAACAGTGTAGAAGAGTTCCAATTTCTTCACATCCTCTCAAACACTTTTTTTATTTAGGATTTTGTTTGTTTGTTTGTTTGTTTGTTTTAATGGTCATTCTAACAGGTGAGGTGAGATGGTATCTCATTATGGGTTTGATTTATATTTCTCTGATAATTAGTGATGTTGAACTTTTCATGTACCTGTTGACCATTATATCTCTTCTTTGGAGAAATGTCTCTTCAAGTACTTTGCCCATTTTTAAATTGGGTTATTTGCTTATTTGCTCTTGAATTATAGGAATTCCTTATATATTTTGGATACTAACCTTTTAACAGATATATGGTTTGCAAATATTTTCTCCCTCTCCACAGTTTCTTTTCACTCAGTTTCCTTTTTTGTGCAGAAGCTTTTTAGTTTGATGTAGTCCCATATATATATTTTTTTCTTTTGTTCTCTGTGATTTTGACATCATATCCAAAAAGTGTTACCAAGTCCAGTGTTATAAAGCTTTTTCTCTATTTTTCTTATAGAAGTTTTATAGTTTTCTTTTAGAAGTTATTTTGGTTATTTGGAGTCCTTTGTTATTTCATATGAATTTTATAGCTTTTTTCTATTTCTATAAAAATGTCATTAGGGTTTTGATACAAATGATATTGAATCTGTAAAGTGCTTAGAGTAGTATGAAAATTTTAACAGTAGCCTTGGAACACTTCTGAACTCATTTTGTGAGGCCAGCATTACGTTGATATTAAAACTAGATGAAGATACTAGAAGAAAATTATAGGCCAATAGCTCTTGTGAATATTGATGCAAAAGTCCTCAACAAAATACTAGCAATTGGAATCTAACAATACATTAAAAGGATCAGACATCATGATCAAATGGAATTTTTATGAGGAAATCAAGCATGGTTCCAACATTGGAAATCAAACTGATACATCACATTAACAGAACAAAGGGTAAAAATTATATGGATAATTTAAATTTATTTATTTATTTAGAAAGCTGATTTATCAGAACACGACTGCCCATTCCTGTACTGTATCTTTCTTCCTGGATTTAAACCTAAGTTTACTAACTTTTGACTGACAGCAAGATAGCCACATAATGTCTTCTCTATTTTGCATTATCAGGTATATTTTGTTTGATCACATTTTAAGTAAGTGTTGAAATCTGGATTTGTTAAGAGATCTTAATATGGATTCAGAGATATAGGTATGTATATGCTTTTTTTCTCCTCTGTTTTAAGTACATTTTCATGTAGGCTTTTTAAAAAGCCTAATATTAAAAGTTAGCATCGGTCAAGGGAACCCAAGGCAAAAGCTAAGCAAACTCAAAAAATGATGAAATTACAAATACACATAAGGATTTGTTGATATGAAGTGGAAAACAGTGAAGCAATTCTCTCCCATGCAATAGCAGCCTGTTTTGTACCTTGAACAAAAGGAACAAAAATTAATCGTTCACACACTTTTACTAACATTTCAAAGCCAAGGTCCAAATATATTGAATACTGCCACTTATAAGCATTTCTGTGGCTCTTACAAAGCATCACACTGACTAAACTCTATCTACAAAAAAAGAAGAAGAGGAGTATTAAGTGCTGCACTGTAATGCACAATGTTTCAAAAGCATTATTCATGTCTCTGGTATTTATTTTAAAAGACTCCTTTTTTCAATTCAATGAGAAAATGCAGTCAAATAGATTGATTTTGAAAGACCACTAGTTTCAAAACCTTGGAAATTTTTATTGCCTTCTTGATACTGAAAGTCTTTATTTTTTCAAAAACCTAGCCCAGGCAGAGAATGATGAACATTTAGAACTAATAAAATTTCTCATAAGTTAGCTACTCATAGGCATTGACCTTTATTATTCTTAGGTACATAGCAATAGAAGCAAATGACTCTATTTATACTCATTATATGATGTGCTACTTCATATAACCATGAATTTCCCACTCCTCAGGGGTAAAACACTGGATCGCCCTGAGCAATCCAATGTAATTCCTTCTATAAATTCAACCTAGAGAAATCACTGAAGACTAATAGAAATTTATGAAATAAATAGCCCAAGATAAAATAAATAGGCTGTAAGACTTACCCGATCCAAAATTGCGAAGTTCTGGATAATCTTCTCCACCCTTTTCTTCCTCCTCCTCTGTCGTCTCCAGGCACACATTTATCTAAAATGAATGAAGCTTTTTTTATTTTAGCCACTCTGACAGGTTTAAGGTGATATCTCATTGTGGTTTTGATTTATATTTCCCTGATGATGAATGATGTTGAGCATATTTTCATGTGTCTGTTGGCCATCTGTATGTCTTCATTGGAGAATGGCTAAAGTAAAAAAAAGACAAGGGGCGCCTGGGTGGCTTAGTCGGTTAAGCATCTGACTTCAGCTCAGGTCATGATCTCACGATTCGTGGGTTCAAGCCCTCCATCGGGCTCTGTGCTGACAGCTCAGAGCCTGGAGCCTGCTTCAGATTCTGTGTCTCCCTGTCTCTCTGACCCTCCCCTGCTCACGCTGTCTCCTTCTCTCTCTCAGAAATAAAGAAAACATTAAAAAAAATTTTTAATAAAAAAGGACAAGAAAAAACGAATGTTGGTGAAAATGTGGAAAAAAAGTAACACTCACATACTGTTGATGGTAATGTAAATTGATATAGCCACTATGGAAAACAGTAAAGAGGTTCCCTCAAAAAATTAAAAATTGAAATAACAGCCCAGAAATAAGCCCACAATTATATGGTCAGTTAATCTTCAACAAAGGAGGCAAGAATATGCAATGGGAAAAAAACAGTCTCTTCAACAAATAGTATTGGGAAAATTAGACAGCTACATGCAAAAGAATGAAAATGGACCACTTTCTTACACCATACACACAAAAAATAAGCTCAAAATGGATTAAGGACCTAAATGTGAAACTTGAAATCATAAAAATCCTAGAAGAGAGCACAGACAGTAATTTCTTTGACATTGGTTATAGCAACATATGTCTAGATAGGTCCCCTGAGACAAGGGAAGCAAAAGCAAAATTTAACTATTAGGACTACATCAAAATAAAAAGCTTCTGAACAAAGCAAAGGAAACAATCATCAAAACTAAAAGGTTATCTACTGAACGGGAAAAGATATTTGTAAATGACATATCTGATAAAGAGTTATTATCCAAAATATATAAAAAATTGATATGACTCAATACCCAAAACACAAATAATTCAATTATAAAATGGGCAGAAGACATGAACAGACATTTCTCCAAAGAAGATAAATGATATTGTACATCTGAGACTAGTATGACACTGTAGTTAACTATACTGGAATTACAAGTTTTTTAAGTTTCAGGCACTTGGGTGGCCAGTTGGTTGAGCATCTGACTTTGGCTCAGGTCACGATATCACAGTTCATGAATTCAAGCCTCACATCAGGTTCTCTGCTGTTAGCACAGAGTGAGCTTTGGATCTTCTGTCTCCCCTTCTCTGCCCCTCCCCTACTTACTCTTTCTCAAAAATAACTAAAAATAAATAAATAAATAAATAAATAAATAAATAATTTTAAAGTTTTAAATAAAATTAGTGTAAAAAGTAATCAAACAATAAAAATGAAAATAAAAATACCATATTAATAAATAAAAATGAAAATAAAAATAGAATATTATCTAATAATTCCACCACTGGGTACTTATCCAAAGAAAATAAAAACATTAATTCAAAAAGATATATGCACCCCTATGTTTACTGCAGCATTATTTACAATAGCCAAGATATGGAAGCAATTTAAATATCCATTGATAGGCAAATGGATAAGGAAGATGGAGGAGACATACATATATAATAAAATATATATGGAATGGAATAGGAGATATATATATATACAGAGAGAGAGATAGTTATAGATATAATGGAATATTACACAGCCATAAAAAAGGATAAGATCATTCCATTTGCAACAACATGGATGAATTTAGAAAATATTATACTAAGTGAAATAAGTCATACTGAGAAAGACAAATCCCATATGACTTCACTCACATGGCACTTAGCAAATTAATAAACAAACAAAAAGCAGAATCAGACCTATAAAAACAGAGAACAAACTGATAATTGCCAGAGGCGTGGGGGAATGGGCCAAATGACTAAAGGGGAGTAGGAAATACAGGCTTTCAGCTATAGAATGAATAAGTCATGGAAATAAGGGGTACAGCATAGGGAATATAATTGATGATACTGTAATAGCAATGTATAGGGACAGATAATAACTATACCTGTGGTAAACATAGCCATAATGTATAAACTTGTCCAATTACTATGTTGTACACCTGAAACTAATGTGACATCATGTGTCAACTGTACTCAAATAAATAAATAAATAAAGTGAAAGATGCTTAAGCCTCAGGGTCTCTCTCTTATATCAACCATCTTCAAAGTCTGGGAACATTCCTGTGATGGTCAAGGTTTTTTGACAACTTGGCTAGGATACAATCCCCAATAATTCAATGAAACACTAATCTAGGTATTGCTGTGAAAATATTCTATAGATGTGGTTAAAGTCCATAATCAGTTGACTTTAAGTAGGCTTGATTTTAAGAGCTAAGCTGAGACATTCCTGATGAAGCAGAAATTATAGGGGCGCCTGGGTGGCTCAGTCAGCTAAGCATCAGACTTCGGGTAAGTCATGCTCTCACCACTTATTCCTGTCTCCCTCTCTCTCTCTGCCCTTCCCCAGCTCGTGCTTTCTTTGTGTCTCAAAAATAAATAAAACATCAAAAAATTTAAAAGAAATTTTACCTCTACAGCATGTCTGAAAGTTTCCATCATCCCTGAAAGTTTCAGCCTGCCCTAACGATGTCAGACTACTACAACCGTATAAATTGATCTTTGCAATCAGTCTCTTGCTATATATCCCCTACTAGTTGTTTCTATGGATGAACCCTGATTGATACAGGCCGTAATGTGTGCATATGTTTTTTTAATACAAAAGTAAGATATATTAATTCCAGTGGATTGCAGCCATGACCTCTTTCCACTCTGACCTGTGCTCTGCCACACTGGTGAAGCAGCGCTGCGGTGGCCACAGGCATTGGGGAGATCTTGCTAAGGGGAAACTGAGCTGGAGATATATTTAGTTTGAGGTTAGCCAATATATTTATGATGCAGTCACTTCCATGAATAGTTATATCTAGCTATTGCAACATAGAAACACCTCCCTAAAGATGTTCCTAAAATGTTCACGTGCAAATACATCTGGAGCCCGACGGAAAGGTTTGCCTTGTATCAGGATGCGAACATGTGCCACAGCATCTGGGACCGGATCTATGTGGATAGCAGAGAGTTTGAAAGGTTGAAATGTGTCGAGCCAGAGGCCAGTGAGTGGAAAATCCTTCCAACAGTGAGATGTGTAAAATTTAAGCAAAGGAGATGAGTCCCAATGACACCTTATGTAAATGGAAGCTTTCTGCCACGAAGAACACATTCAATAACATGCTTACGTACACGAAAATGCACTGCATGATTTTTCTTTTCTGATGCCAAGTGCTTAAAATAAAATTAAAATCCTTCGGATTTTAGAGGACAAACTTACAGCAGTACTGCAGATATCACTTGTGTTGAGCCTTTCAACAGTCAAGGAAAAACAAATTTCAAATAACCACATTAGATGAAATACTGAACTATCTTTCCATTCTCTTCATACCAAATGTCATTTCATATGAAGTGATTACAAAGTAAGAAATACAGACCAAAAAAGCATGAGCAAAGTGTGTCAGATAGTTTTTCTTGATTTTTCTTGATTTTGTGGCAATTACCACCTTTTCAAAAACATGTAACTTGTGATTTCTTTTCTCATTCTAAATATTCACTTTTGTATTTAATTGCGCATTTATGATTTTGTCTTATGTTGCTTAAAGAGGGCCCCTCAAACTGTATAAGCTTCAGACCTCACAAAACCGGGGTCTGGCCAATCCACCTCCAAATATTTGTCATTGGTCTATTTTGGTGTCCTTCAACATTTCCCCCACTTTATACTGCTACTTAGAGCTTCCCACTGAGAACACACTTTGCCTCCTTAATTCCCATTTCCTTTTCCTTCCCCAAACAGGAAGGAGTTGTCAATGTTCATGCCACTGTCAGAACTCTCTTGGCACAAAAAGTATAGGATTGGAAGGGTAGAAAAGATGGTTATAAAGGAGAGTCATGCAGTCAGGTGGTCAAGCATCGGATAGTGTGTGGACTCAATCCCGTGAAAGGCTTTTCCATACTTGAGATTTCAACAATTATAAGAATTTGTTCTTTTTTTAAAAATTAAAAAGAATGTATTTATTTTTGAGAGAGACAGAGTGTGAGTGGGGGAGGGGCAGAGAGAGAGGTAAACACAGAATCTAAAACAGGTTCCAAGCCCTGAGCTGCCAGAACAGAGCCCAAAGCAGGGCTCAAGCTCGCAAAGGGTAAGTTCATGACCTAAGCCGAAGCTGGTTGCTTAACTACTGACCCACCCAGGCGCCTCGACCTGTTCTTTATTTTAATATGCATTTGCTTAGGGTTTTCTTCTCTGTTAAGAACTATAAAACAGCTTGAGCTAAAGGTTTAAAAATGAATGTGCTTCAAGGTATGTTATTCTAACATAACATGGAAAACAGCTCACATTAGGATACAGAGATGTGCCCTTAATGCAGTATTATGAGATTCTTCTAAGAAAAAATTTCCTTTGGGTAAATGGCACTTGGATAGAAGGACACAAAAGCATTAAAACTGATAGTAGTGAGTTTCACTTTAAAAAAAAAAAAAAAGCAGAAAAGGGGCTCCTGGGTGATTCAGTCGGTTGCACATTGGACTCTTGATTTTGGCTCAGGTCATGATCCCAAAGTTGTGGGATTGAGCCCCGCATACGGCTCTGTGCTGAGCTTGGAGCCTGCTTGAGATTCTCTCTCTCTCTCTCTCTCTCTCTCTCTCTCTCTCTCTCTCTCTCTCTCTCCATCTGTCTCTCTCTCCAAAAATAAAATAAATCTTTTTTAAAAAGTTAAAAATAAAAAAAAAAACAGAAAACATTCTATGTAAAACTCTGAAATGATATATTCTCTACTTTTTTTAAAGTATGGTCTTAGGGGAGATGGTGTATTAACAGAGTATAGTAATGAGAAAGTCTAACCTGTTCCAGTATCATGGGATGGATCTTCACACAACAGTTGGCTCCCATTCAGAATAATATGTAGGTGATATTGCCTTGCTGCTATGGTTCAAGGGAACAGTGGATCTGAGTGTGACACTATATGTACCACTGAGTGGCTGCTCTGAGAAAAAAGCCAGGACTGACATTCTTGAGAATAAGGAAGTGCAAGCCTCATGATGAAGGCGGAGAAACAGCTCCAGTAGGAGGGAAAGGGAAAAGTCAGGAAAGAAATTGTAAAATGTTAACAACATAAAGGTAGAGCTGTCCCACATGCACCTGCCAACTCTCCCAAAGTGCCTACTGTGAGCAGGTCATTGTGCCAGATACATGAGGAGGTTCAAAGAAACCAGAACCTGACCTGAGCAAGAGGAACAATATCACCTTCCAATATCACTAAGCTAAGCATGTGCATAGTTTGGAGAATGGCAGTGTGCCAAGGAATTTCAACACATTTTATGCCCAGCACTCAGGAAGTCAAATCTGGAATGACACCAAAATGTTCAGTTTTTCAGAAGGAATCTTAGCTCCCTCTTCTGAGGTCCCCTAATTGATTTTTCTTATTGTCTGCTATGCACTATTGTCGTGTCTGTGGGAAAACTCTGCCTTCTAAAGAAACAGACTGTGTCTCTTTCACATTTCCTGATACCATGGCTTGCACAGTACCCATGGCAAAGATGGCTAGGAACTATATTTCCCAAGTCCCCTTGCACCTGTGTGTGGCCATGTGACTAGCTCTTACTCACCAATGAATTGTGAGTGGAAGAGTTTTGCTCAATGCCAAGGCTTTTAGGAGCACATGCACCTTCACTAGCTAGATTCCCAGAACTGCAAGTCCCTGGGATGGTGATGTCACAAAATGGAAGGAGTCTGGGTTCCCGATTCACTGTATGGGTGAGAGCCAACTAGGAACACCTTCCTCAAATTATTATGGTGCCAAGAAATAAATGGCTATCATGTGTAAAAAGTAGACATGTCTAGGTCTTTGAGTTCTGAAGCCAAGCAATCTAATGCAATGCACTACATAAATGCACCTAATACAGGGGCACCTGAGTGGCTTAGTTGGTTAAGCGTCCGACTTCAGCTTAGGTCATGATCTCATGGCTCGTGAGTTCAAGCCCCACGTTGGGCTCTGTGCCTATAGCTCAGAGTCTGGAGCCTGCTTCAGATTCTGTGTCTTCCTCTTTCTCTGCTCCTCCCATATTCATGCTCTGTTTCCCTCTGTCTCAATAATAAATAAACATTAAAAAACTTTTTGACATGCACCTAATACAAACGTATTGAATTAAAAGTGACAGGCTAAGACAAGCATTCAAACCTCTGCATGGAATCCCATATGCATCCTATTTCATGCTTTGTAGTTATTTAAGGGGAAGGGAAAGAACGATGGAATGAATGACTTGTACATTAAGACCAAGGTGAAAATACAAGGTAGAAAAGGATACAATGCCTGAGTTTTAATTAATCATATCAGGTGGACAGTTGTAGTTTTACCATCTGACATCCATTCCCTGTTCTTCCAAGAACAGCACCTCAACTGCATTTGTTAAGCCCAGCTTTTCTTGCCCTCAGTCCAGGAGCTTAAGATGAGGCTCTATTTAGGGGCTCCTGGGTAGCTCAGTTGGGTAAGCAACCAACTCTTGATCTTAGCTCAGGTCATGATCTCAGCATTTGTGAGTCTGAGCCCCAAGTTGGGCTCTGCACTGACAGAGTGAAGCCTTCTTGGAATTCTCTCTCCTTCTCTCTTTGTTCCTACCCAACTGTGGTCTCTCTCTCTCCCTCTCTAAAAATAAATAAATACATTAAAAAGAAGAAGAAGAAGATGAGACTCTATTTCAAGCTCCACAGACTTCAGTGTGACTCATATCAAACCTATTAGAATACCAAGTTCCTTTTGTCACAGTGACTGGTTCAGGAATAAACATGAATTCAATTAATACAACTTCGTCTCAGCAACTATAAAAGTTGGCTCAGTGTGGTGTATGACACATGTTTGTTCATTTTTCATGAATTCATGGAATTACACAGACGTTACCAGGAAGGGAGGTCCCTGGCCTCTTCTGGGTAACAATGTTAAGTCAGAGCTGCTGCAACCGTCTCACTGTGGCAAGATGAGAGCCCATCTGAAAATGACATTGACCTATAGAATAGAATGGTGCCAAGGGACAGAGGTAGATCATTTTCAGACTCTAAAACCATATGGGTCTGAAGCTAGCACTACCCTTGTACATTTCTCTTATAGTAGACAAGTTCCTCTTTGCTTAAGATTGGATCGGGTTTTCTGTCACCATAATTATATCCACTCATAGGCTGTGGACATGTAGGCTCTCTCCATAATTTGGCTATTGTTAAAAGTGCTGCTATAAACATTGGGATACATGTGCCCCTATGAATCAGCACTCCTGTATCCTTTGGATACATTCCTACTAGTGCCATTGCTGCGTCATAGGGTAGTTCTATTTTTAACTTTTTGAGGAACACATGGTTGTCACCATGATTATAAAAGCTCTGATATATCACAGAAGGTTTTGTGGTATAGGCAATATATCCTGCCACATCCGGGTGCAGTGAGTAGTCATGTCATATCCCTCTGATAGGCAGTCAAAGGCCTAGGCTGAAGAACAGGGTACTGGAATCTGTGGTGCCAAAAATAAAGGTCTGGGTGATGCCTGGGTGGCTCAGTTGGTTAAGCATCTAACTTCAGCTCAGGTCATGATCTCATGGTTCATGGGTTTTAGCCCTGCATCGGGCTCTGTGCTGACAGCCAGCTCAGAGCCTGGAGCCTGTCTTTGGATTCTGTATCTCCCTCTCTCTTTGACCTTCCCCTGCTCCTGCTGTCTCTATCTCTCTGTCAAAAATAAATAAAACATGAAAAAGAAAGAAAGAAGGAAAGAAAGAAAGAAAGAAAGAAAGAAAGAAAGAAAGAAAGAAAGAAAGAAAGAAAGAAAGAAAGAAAGAAAGAAAGAAAGAAAGAAAGAAAGAAAGGAGGGAGGGAGGGAGGGAGGGAGGGAGGGAGGGAGGTCTGGGGCTATGCCAGGGTGTTATTCCCCACTCCCATATGATCTCCATTAATTGTCCATCTCTAAACCATCACATATATTTAGACCAGAATTCCTTAAAGTATCTTTAAAACTTTGCACTTTAATTGCTCTTAACAAGCAAGCTAAATCAAAACAATGTGTTAGTCACACATGTGCAACTTCTCTACAGCGCTTCAGCCCCTGCTTTCTTACCTTCTTGCCACCCCTATGCTTTTCCCATATAGAAATTCTGGAGTTACACCAGCTAAAAGCTAGTTCCAAAATTTTGCTCTATCGAAAAACCCAACAGGAGAGCCATAATGGCTCCTCAGAATCTGGAGGTAAGACCTAGGATTTGTAGTGAGATTGGTAGTGAGTGCTAAGAACCAAGAGTTGGTAACATGATAAGGAAGACATGATTAATTAGGGGGAATGAATGGGATGCTGTCTGAACTGCTTTGGAGATGGTCACTAATGAGAATAACCAGGCTTTCATGTGATCTTTGTGACATGTCTCATTTGGTGCCTCGAGCCATTTAAAAGACCTAGAAAGTGATCAAAACTGGCCAACTGGGGCTTGGATCATTCACTTTAAGTTCTAAAGACACAGTTTTTAAAACACCTGTATTCATGCCAACAATGCCAAACCAAATACCCAAACTTTTCACCATTTTGTTTCTCTGCCTCCCCATGTCCTATACGGAAATCCTATATGAGCATTAACAGGTTGTATAGTCCTGGAATAGTCCTGATTCAGGACTGTATTTCAACCACCATCCCGTATTCTCACAGATTAGTTTCAGATAATCTATTGAGAAAGGTCAGGAAAGAGACTTGTTCTAGCTACATTGTGGGGAGTCACAAGTTCATATTCCATTTATGTCTCTAATAATTCTATTTGTTTCCTTTGCATTAGATGTTCCAAGATAATGAATACTTCCATAGCAACAAAAGTCTGACAATAAACTGTTACCTTGATTTTCACATTTTCAAAGAAAAATCCCTCAATGGCAACCAAACAGAAGTCTCAGTAATGAATGTGCAATAATGGCTACAAGGTGAACAATTTTTCTGTTCCATTTTCTTCACATCATTGATTGATTCTCTTGGAAAGGAATTTAGGTTACATTATATTTAGATTATATTAGATGATCTTTTTTTTTCAGTTCTATAGCTTGTCACTAGCAATTAAAATATGCAGTTGCTTTCTAACAGCACAGGTGAAATCTGAGAGGTTTATTATATTCTGATATAAATGATTTACAAACGCAACTTTACTTTAAAACTTCCATCCTTTCTGTCTTTCTGGTTACAATTGTCAAAGTATTCCAAAGCAGAAAGTATGTGCGTAACTGATAAAGAAGTACAAAATATTTCAGATATAGTAAAGGCTTTACAGACTGAATTCAAAGGATGCTGTTGCTGTACTTTTTAATTTATTTTTTAACCCATCACTTTTCTTCTTTGCACGACATGCTTTATGGACAACCTCCCTTACACTGTGTGAAGCCAGAAAACACTTTGTTATGAATTACAATTAAGGAAAGGCTAAACCTATCAACCACAAGGAAATTGAGTTCTGGCACTAGAACTTAAGTTCTGGCAATGTTGAGGAATCAAAGCTCCCAGCCTTCAACAACTATCTTTACAAGGGTTAGACTAGATCCCCATAAAGAATTACAGGCATGGGCAAGAGAATTCCTAAAAATTCAGAGCTTCAGTGAACTCAGCTTAAGTCCTAACACTACAGATCCCTAAGCATTTACCCTAAATGTTTCTATACTGGCTTTACTGGGTACAACTTAAACAGTGAATATTTCATTTTTCGGGACTTTGTGATTATGACTATAGAGGGCCAATAAATAGCACTCCTCTCTTACCCCAGTAGATGCAAAACTCTGACAGAGATGAAAGCATGAACTTTTTAAATGATGAAGTTAGGAGGATGAGGCTTAAATGATCAGCCTCCATAAATTTCCTAATATATTTTCACCATATTGAGCTTATGCTTAAGGGACATTACAGTGAATTCATTGTACTGGGGGTTGAGACT
Source organism: Hyaena hyaena (assembly GCF_003009895.1). Lineage (NCBI taxonomy): Eukaryota > Metazoa > Chordata > Mammalia > Carnivora > Hyaenidae > Hyaena > Hyaena hyaena. The sequence continues at coordinate 588,092 of NW_024080792.1, forward strand.
GGCACCTGGCCACTTTGAGCTCCTCATGACACTGACTCAACAGGCGAAAAAGGGGATGACTGGATGGCCAGGGGTTGATTGATCTTGAATGAAAAGGGGGAAATTAAAGTTGCTAGTACACAAAGAGAAAAATGAGGAGTTTGGAAAACAGGAGATTTTTTTCCTGTGGGACACTTCTTAATACTATCACGTTATGTGAGTAAAGTCCATGGAAAACTACAACAATCAGTTTAAGTAGAACTGCTAATGGCTCAGACCCTTCAAGGATGAGAATTGGGGTCACATCACCAGGCAAAGAATCACAATCAGTGGAGGTAAGTTCTCAGAGCAAAGGAAATGTGGAATGGGTAGTAGAAGAAGGTAGTTATAAATATTAGCTAATTCCATGGGGCCTGTTGCAGAAATGAGGACTTTAATAGTGATCAGTGTTTTTACCTAGCTTTATATGACTATTTTTGTTTTCTTACCTCCTTTATCCCTTATTATCTAATGTAAGATATGTTATTCATAGTTAACTATTTAAATTAACAGCATATCAAAGGGGGAATGTGAATCAGCTAGGAGAATAGACACCCAAAAGAGAGAGAGAGAGAGAGAGAGACAGAGACAGAGACTTCTAACTTCTCCTGGGGAAAGGATTAGCATATTTTTCAGTTCTATGTGATATACTTGTAACAAGTAAAGTCGAAGTGTGACTTTCTTATTATCATAATGTGAGATTAAGTGTGGTTTAAGGAAATGTGGATGGACGCCAATTCAACAGGGATTGGACTATGGTGGTTTGTCTATTTGGTTAGGTTGAACTACACTTTTTTAGAATTCCCTTTCAGGTAAGTTTTTTGCTAGGCTGGGTCAGAATGGATTCTTGTGAAAGAGATAGAAGCATAATGATATATGTACCTATCCATCTGTATAACTAGAAATATCTATAAGTATATCCATAAATATTTATGTCGATATTTCTAAATATATCTACATATAGACGTAGACAGAGATCTCCCCACTCTGACTACTTGAGCTGTGAACCTCAAGATCCAGTATCAGATGTAATGGTAACAGTTTTATAGAGAGTGCTCACCCAGCTCCCACAATTGTTCTGTAAGGACAAATCTTGCAACAAATCCTTTTAGATATAGATACAGATCTCATAGTGATTCTACTTCTCTAATTGAATGAATCCTAATACAATATATTTCAAAGATGAAACCAACAGAATTTGCTAAACATATTGAATTTAGTACAAGAGAAAAGAAGGATCAAAAGAATGACTTCAAGTATTCTCTTCTAATTACCACTTCTGTGGTATTGGTTGTGATCTCTCCTTTTTTATACGTGATTTTCTCTGTTTGGATCCCCTCTCTTTTCTTTTGAGAAGTCTGGCTAAGGGCTTATTAATTTTGATTATTCCCTCAAAATACCAGCAATTAGTTCCTTTGATCTCTTTCACTGTTTTTTGGATTCTATATTGTTCATTTCTCTTCTAGAAGGAGAGATTCTTTCCCAGAGAAACGAAAACTAAAGGAGTTAGTGACCACTGAACCAGACCTACAAGAGATCCTATAGGGGACTCTGAGTAGAAAGCAGTGAAGATTACAAAGAACCAAAGAATATCACCACAAACTTTAAATCTACATATAACACAAGGGCATGAAATTCATATCTTTCAATAGTCACTCTGAAAGTAAATGGACTAAATGCCCCAATGAAAATACATAAGGTATCAGAATGGATAAAAATGGATAAAAAATATGCTGCCATCTATATGCTGCCTACAAGACGCTCATTTTAGACCTGAGGACACCTGCAGATTGAAAGTGAGTGGATGGAGGACCATCTACCATACTGTTCTCTAGAGTGGCTGCACTGGTTTGCCTTTCTACCAACTGATTAATAAATAAAGAAGATGCGGTATATGTATAATGGAATACTACTCAATGATGAAAATAATGAAATCTTGCCATTTGCAACAACAATGGATAGAACTAGAATGTATTATGCTAAGTGACATGAGTCAGCTAGAGAAAGGTATCATATGATTTCACTCATATATGGAATTTGAGAAACTCAACAGATGAACATAGAGGAAGGGAAGGAAAAATGAGATAAAAAAAAAAAAGAGAGAGAGAAGGAGGCAAACCATAAGAGACTCTTAAATACAGAGATCAAACTGTGGGTTGCTGGAGGGGAGGTTGGTGAGCAGTGGGTGTCATATGTAACAGGTGAATCACTGGGTTCTACTCCTGAAGCCAAGACTACACTGTATATTAACTAACTTGAATTTAAATTTTAAAAAATGATTTTAAAAAAATTTTTAGAAAGACTGACTCCAAGGTTTTTGCCCTGAGAGAGTGGAAGAATGGAGCTGTCATTCACTGCGAAGGAGAAGGCTGAGACTCAACAGCTCTAAGGGAGAGAGTCAATAACATGTTTATAGCAATGTTATATTTGAAATGCCTACCAGACATCTAGATGGAGGTGTTGAGTAAGCACTTAGATTTACAAGTCTGAAGACCAGGTGAGAGGACTTGACTGAAAATAAAAATTTGAGAGTCATCCTGAATTTAAGTACTTAATAAGTACATTTTACGGTACTTTAAGGATCTTAGTTCCATAGCTAGCACTGAAGTTGTAGAAATGGATGAAGTCACGAAGGGAGTCAATGTAGAAAGAGAAGAAAAGTGATCTGAGACTGGAAAATGGAAGAGGAAAAAGCGCTGGAAAAATTAAGAGGATTCATCAAAGGAGACTAAAAAGAAGCAACCAACGATGGGGAGAAAATGGTGTCCAACCATCAAATGCTTCTGATAAATCGAGATAGATGAGGACTTAAATATACCACTGGATTTAGCAATGAAGAGGTAATTTCTCACTTTCACTAAAACAAAGTGATAGGAATGGAAGCCTAACTAGAGCGGATTCCCGAGGAATGGAAGGAGAGGAACTGGAGACTGAAAAGGCAGTTTACTTTTCTGAGAAAATTTGCTGCTAAGTGGAGCAGAGTAATGGTGGAAGACAGTGGGAAATAGGGGGTCAAGCAAACATTTTTTTTATGGCGAGAAATATTATAGCACACATATACGTTAATGTGAATGGGCAAATAGATCAATACAAATTAATAACTGAAGAGGAAGGGAAGAATTTACTAGAGCAATGGGTTTGGGAAAGTGAGAAGAAATGGAATCCAGGGCACAAGTGGAGAGAGTGGCCTTACATTGGAACTTAAACTGTTCATATCCTTTGGGTGGAGAGAAGAGAGTTATGTGGGTTTAGGTATAAGGTATAGATGCTTTAGTAGATTAAGTAGTGGGATCTTGTGCAAGTTCTTTGCTAATAACTTCTGTCTTCTCGGCAAAAAAAGAATCAGGATCATCAGCTGATCCTGTGGTTTGGGTAGGGAAGTGTGAGAAGTGTAATGAGAGAAGAGAAGCACGAAGAATTCATCTGGGAGGGTAGGAATGGGACAGGACTAGAAAACTGGTACAGTCACTGGGAATCACCTGAGCTCAGGAGACATGAATGTAAGGACATAGTTTATACCAGGCTGCTGCACTATCCACACAAGACCAGGATACATTTCCTTTCTTGCACAAGCAGATCTCAAAAGGAGAGAATGTGAAGGGGCAGAGCCAAGCACATGCAACTTCTCCAAAACCCATGAGTCAGACAAGTCAATCTCCTGATAGGGAGAAGGTAAAGGGTCAAGGAAAGGCTAGAAGTGTCCTACCTGTAGACTTTCCCCCTTTGGGAGGAGAATGGAAATTCCCTTCCTTCTAAGAAAACATGAGGAGTCAGGAGTAGGTGGCTCCCTAACCTGCAGAAGTATTTAATGTACACCAGTGGGACACACATTCTGCACACCGTGCTAAGGGATTTCTCGAGACATTTCTTAAGAATCTGGCCAGTTTTATGTAAATAGTCACTAGATCTCCCTGTTGGGATTCACTTTAATTACCATAACAGGAAAAAAAAAACCCAACCTTTCGCCCCCAAAGTGGAAATCTGGAGCACAAAGAAATTATAGACTCTGGTGGGTGCTTGGCCAGCAATTTTCCTGGCTAAACTGAATTGTATCCAGAGTCTGAGGTTCCCAGTATAACTGGCTTTGTAGCAGTCCAAGATTGCTGGTACATACAAGTATAACGAGGAGGGGTGCCTGGGTGGCTTAGTCGGTTAAGCCTCCGACTTTCGCTTGGGTCATGATCTCGCGGTTCGTGGGTTCAAGCCCCGCGTCGGGCTCTGTGCTGACTGCCAGCTCAGAGCCTGGAGCCTGTTTCAGAGTCTGTCATTCCCTCTCTCTCTGACCCTCCCCTGTGCACGCTGTCTCTCTCTCTCCTAGAAATAAATAAAACATTAAAAAAAAAATCTTTAAAAGGTGGGCTCCTGGAGTCCGAGACGAATCCTGGTTTCTCTAACTGATAGATGGGCTGCCTTGGACAAGTTTCTATGCCTCAGTTTCCTCATCTGCGAAATGGGGATGATAGTAGTGCCTGCTGCATAGTGTGCAGCAAGGATGGAATCCACTGGTGCANTCTCTCTCTCTCTCTCTCCTAGAAATAAATAAAAAAAAATATATATAAAAAGTATAATGAGGATGTGAACGGTAAAAAGGATTCCTTTGGGAGACTATAGAACTTCCAGCACAACCCAGAATAACCTACGTGTTGGCAACAGAGGAGAAAGGTTATGGTTTCTGAAGAGTCCTTCCATCAATAAAAGTGTCTCTCTGAAACATTCAAATGACAAAAGAAAGGTTTAACCTTTTAACTGTAAGCAAGTTATTTAAAGCTACTCAACAATTGCAAAGGTTAGGAAATTGTATGTAAACGCAAGTCCATAAAATGGGAGTCAATTTTATTGCTGACACCACTCAGAATTCCATTTGAAGTTGGGGGAAATTTGAAATTTTAATGAAGTGTTCATAGGAGAGGGTTAAATCTACAATATAATTGTAGTTTTCTTATCCCACGAACTGCTCATTTAATCTACCAGAATAGTTTTTTATAAATTCAAGTAGGAGGGTCAGCATGTAGAGTGGCAAAAAAAAAAAAAAAAAAAAATCATGAAAGAAACTCTTTTCCATCTATCAACAGAGATTTTCAGGCCTGCTTGCAATTAAAATCACTTCAGAAACTTTTAAAAAAACAGAGGCCTGAGACCCACTCCAGATTAACCACAGCATAATGAAATGAGGGGTGGAGATGGGTGAAGGGCTCAGAGAAGTCTTTAGAAGCCCCTCGGGTGATCCTGATGTACACCAAGGTCTAGAACAATGATTTTCAATCTTTTTGCAGGTAGAATCACCTGGGGAGGTCTTGAAATTTCTTGATGGCCAAAGCACACCTTGGGCCAATTAGATTAGAACCTCGATTGCTTGATTCAGACATCAGTATTTTTAAAGGTCCCCAAGTGATTACAATGTGCGACAAAGGGTGAGAATCACTGCTTTGAACCATTTTGAATTTCTCTAATGGGACGGATTGCATTGGCTTACCTTCCTTTGTAAAATAAATTAATGTATATATGTATATTTCCTTAATAGAAGAGTATATTGGTATTGCTTTTGTGCCAGATATTCTACTGAGAGCAGCATTTTCGGAAAAAAAGAGACACGAATCTATGAGACACAGTAAGACTTGAACCATACAACCAGTCCTGAGAACTGTCCTCAGCCCATTTGCCTCCTAGGTCTTTAAAGAAGAAGAAGTGCAGAGAAAATTATGGATGAGAAGAGGAACAGGGCAGCAGCCATCCTGGACCATTAGATGGAAGCTGCATGTTCAAGGCCACAAAAAGCAGCAGCCTGGGTCCTGGATGAGAGTAGATTTTGTAGGACAGCTCCACAGTCCTAAATCAGCTACTCAGACTTTAACACGGGAGAGAACTTATCTTTATCTTATTTAAACACTGTTATTACTGGGCATCTTTCAACAGCCAAGCCTATACCTTAACTAATACAGGTCCTGACCAGGTAGTCTTGCTATAAAGGTATGTCTCGCTGGGAGCCGCACCGGCCTCTTTGGATGGCAGTCACAGCAAGGAAATGGCAATGTTTGCAGCTCCTGCCATGAGAAATGAAAACTGGTATCTCCTTCTGCTACTACTGGCTCATGATGGAAATAAGCCTGCTGGTATTGACCAGGCCTCACAATATTCCATATCAGGCCCATTTTCTGAATACAGATACCTCATAAGGAAAAGCATATTCCTGCCTTTACAAAAGAGATTTTAGATGAAAGCTCTATGGGCAATTGTCAAAAGGCTCTTCCTATGGGCCTTGCAGATCCGAGACTCAGGGGGTTAAGAACACAAGAATTACAATTGAGCCTGGCCCTGAGACCAAGGGCCTATTTTGGGGTTAAGAGCAAAACATAGTTACCACATAGATCTTTGCTAATTGGTGAAACATAACAGTCCCTTCCTCAAGGCCTACTTTCCACAAACACCCTCTCTGACACTGGCAGCTGGGATGAGGATAGATACGAGTAGCTAAAACATAAACCCAGGTGCAAAGACTGACACATTCGGGGCCCCCATGATAGTCTCCACAAACAAACCAATTCAGAAACATTCATCCTCTTGAGAGCCAGACAAAATACTCTTAACTTATCTATATACAATTTGACCTATATGTTATCCTGTTTTTTACTAAGAACATTCTGTTATTTCCTTGGTCGGAATAATTCTGCAATTGATATCACCAAAGGCCCCCCATTGTAAGAAATTCCTTTCTATGACTTCATCTTGTTGTTGAACCTTTAAATTAAGATACAAAAACCGACAGGACAGAGATGCCTGCCTGGTGATCAGAAAGGATCTCGGGGCGCTCTCTCTCTCTCTCTCCCACCGACACCGTCCATCCTTCAGGGACCCCTCGAACTGTCGGAGCCGGCTCAGCCTCCGACAATGCCTCTTATTCAAAAAAGGGTTTTTAATGCATATGGTTGTGATTCAACCTGGATGACCAAAATCTTCCTGATACTTGAACAAAATGCATCTATGAGCAGGCAGAGAGTCTCCTACACAATGGAGGTTTTCACTTCTAATTTTGGCACCTACGGTGATGTGCCTCATGTTTTGCCTGCGAATGACTTTCAAAGTTCAGACTTTTTCAGGGCTCTTGTATGTTGAACAAAACATTAAAAAATTCTTTTTCAAACATGTAGATGTAAAGATGTTATCTAACAAAGCGTAATATAAAAATCTTCTTTTATAATCTAATTCAGTCAGTGCCGAAGTATGATATGTAATCATAATTTGTATCTTAAAAGATAAATTTTCCAGCTGTCAGCCCTCAAGTAGGTAACATATTCCTAACTCACAAATGAAACAACTCCAAAACATCTGTCTCCAATCTCTTAATTCCATGTTTTAATATCTATATTATATTATCTTATATTGTAGTTAAATGTAAATCCAAATTTATACTATCTCTCTTTTGTAATTATGAATGTCTCTGTGATTGTGGGAATCAGTTACCATTTCAATTTGCAATTCTTTCCCCACGAATGAATTTATGCTGCAATTTTCAATTTTGCCACTGGATGGCACCAAATTTTACCTTTTAAAATCAATTTCCAATTGCAATTGAGACGGGTACACAGCATTTAGTATTTAAATAACAGGAGTTAACCAAGAACTAAACACTACATTCAGGTAAAATCACATCCTGATCCCCAAGTCAGTGCTAAAAACCAATAGTATCACTTCACGGTCATAACTGAAAAAACAAATTATGTGTATAAATGAACATTAAATTCAAAAGTGCTGACTCTAAGTAAATTCTAGAACACTAATGAATGTTTAAACTAGAAATTAGATTAATCCAGAGGAAAACTGTTCAACTACATCGGTCACAATAAACCTAACTCATGGTACAAAGACACATAAGGTAATGCAAATATGGTCAAGCTTTGTGAATACAGGTTGGACAATATGTAAAACCTATGATAACCACGTATTTTCTTTTCTTTTTTTAAAGAATTTTTTAATTTATTTATTTTGAGAAAGATAGAAGCCGTGTGAGTGGGGGAGGGGCAGAGAAAGAGAGAAAGGAGACAGAGAATCCCAAGCAGGCTCCGCACTGTCGGCACAGAGCCCAGTGTGGAGCCTGAACCTACGAAACCATGAGATCATGATCTGAGCTGAAACCAAGAGTGGGGTGCTTAAGCAACTGAGCCACTCAGGTGCCCCATAACCACCTATTTTATTGAACAATCTGCTCTAAAAGTTCACTCCAATGTTTTGTGACCTGGATAGGTTTCCTCAGTCTTGCTGTGGTCTGGGAAGTCATCTTTTGATTTCCCTGTCAAAGCAGCCTTTTCTTAAAGGGAATAAACCTTCAACATGTTCTTGGCTTATCCTTCCTCTCTCCTCTGATGGTAGTTTACACATTCAATCCAAAATTGTATTTTATCCTCCTCTGCCTGACTTATTTCACTCAGCATAACACCCTCAAGGTCCATCCATGTTGCTACACATGGCCAGATTTCATTCTTTCTCATTGCCATGTAGTATTCCACTGTATAAATATACCACATCTTCTTGATCCATTCATCAGTTGATGGACACTTAGGTTCTTTCCATGTTTTGGCTATTGTTGAGAGTGCTGCTATGAACACTGGGGTACATTTAAAGGGTATTTTTTAATTGTACTAATACCTATCATCTACTCTCAAAACTGCTCCCCAGCTTGTATGAACCACACATGGAATAGTTATGCCTAGGAAGAGAAATGGACCTTCAGATTTCTCAAGGACTGATTATTTATGTTGCTTTGTAAGCTTCCATGCATGTTTTTTATATGTGTATTATAGTTCTACATTGCTTAGAACTGTTAGTTGAAAATAACAGAAAGACATCTCACACTGTTTTCAAACCAAAAAGGTAACTAGGAAGTTCAAGGGATGAACATACAGAACAGAGTTCAGGTGCCCTAACAATGGCATCAGCCTTGGTCCCTCCTTCTGCTGTCTCTCAACTCAGCAAAATTCTATGCTGACTTCCTTATTGGGCATGTTTCTGTTGCTACTGTTGTTGTTTTGGCTTATTTGGTGAGGTTTGGTTTTGGCTTATGATAGCCCATGGAAAGCTTCAGACGCAAATTTTCCTAGGATAACAATTTGTAGAAAGAGTTTCTTTCCCAACAGCTCAAGCGAAAGTCTCAAGAGTTTCAGTTATTGAGCTGACGTGGGTCCCTTGCCCAGACTTGAAGCAATCATGGTCGTTGGGAAGTGGTCATCTCCAAAAGGCCAGTCCTATGATATAGATGCCTACCCCTGGAGAAAATCCAGTACAGAAACTGAGAGTAAGATGGTCAAATTCTGAAATAGAGAGTAAAGGTGCTGGACAGGAAGAAAGGAATAAAAAAAATATATTCTAAACTCTACAATGTCTGTGTCTTCACCAGGCTACAAACATATCAAAAGTAAGGACTGTATGTGATCATTATTTGTATTCCCCAGATAGTACCCAAAACAGCACTATACATGAAAGCTCATAAATCTTTATTTGCAAATTTCCTAGCTACCTGGATTTAATGGGTTAAAAGGGGACTTTCTCTAGATCAAAAGATATGTTTCTTTCTCTAAATAAGTTACTGCTTAAATTCCACCAACATCTATGTAGCAAAGAACACGTACAAGGCACTATTCATAGTGTTTTGATGTATATTACTTCATGTAATAATTAGTCCAACCATACGCATAAGTATTATTTCCTTTTCCGAATAAGGAGATTGAGCTTCTGAGAAGCTAAGTAATTTGCTTAAAGTCTCCTAGTTAAGAAATGGGAAGCTTGGAGAAGTTTTTAATTCTAATATCAAATTATTTCCACTAGACTAGAAGTAGACATTTAAATGCCACAGAAGTGTTTGGACAAAAAATTGTATTAAAAAGTTGAAATGGGATGCTTTTAAGAGAGATACATAATCATATGTTTATGGTATAGACCAATCTTTACTGACTTAGTGCTGACCTCCTTATACATCTATGCTACCTTCCTGGCTTCCAGAAGCATTTGAGTTGGGGCTCTGCACAGGACCATGATGGCCTCAGAGAAAGGAAAAGTCATTCATTCTCCATAGCCTTACATCAGTTTTATTTCCTTGCTAAAAAGTACAATATTTATACGCTTTTGAAAATTATATCTAGGGGCTCCTGGGTGGCTAAGTCAGTTGAGCATCTAACTCTTGGTTTCAGCTCAGATCATGATCCAGGGTCTGAGCTAATGGCGCAGATCCTGCTTAGGATTCTCTTTCTCTCTGCCCTCTCTCTCCCTTACTCATATTCTCTCTTTCTCTCAAAATAAATAAATAAACATTTTTTTAAAAACTACATCTAAATTATACAGTATTGGTAAAGTAAAAGAAGAATAGAACACAACGGAGAGTACAAAAACATACAAATCCATATGGTAAAAGTGGCATTCTAACCAATAGGAAAGGAGTGGCTATTCAATAAGTGGTGTTATCACAAGTGGCTGTTCATTTGGGTGGGGGGAGGGAATTAGATTCTGTTTACACGACACATAAAAGTAAATTCTAAAAGAAATGAAGTGTCAAAAGAAAATATATTTAATAAAAGATATTTTCATAGTTTGGTGATGGGGAAAGTATTTGTAATAAGCAAATCATGAAAGTCAGAGCAATTGGGGAAAAAAAAAGACTGAAATATTTGACCAAATAAAATTAAGACATTCCATGTGATAGAAGGGATCACAAGCCTATAATAAACCATGGTGAGCAAAGAGTGTCTGTAAAACTGATGAAATTAGAATAAACTACGTGGAAGGTGCCAATGTCACCTTCCTGCTTTTGACAGTGTACTATAGCTATGCAGGATGTGACCATTGGTGGAGGCTGAGTGAAGAGCTCCTGGTATCTCCCTATGAGCTTTGTGTGCATTTGTGGCAACTTTCTGTGTATCTGTACATAATCATTAAATTTATGTGTCACCTGGACTGGGACACGGGGTGCTCAGATTCAACATTATTGCTGGGAGTGTCTCTAAGGGTGTTTCTTGATGAGATAAGCATTTGAAGTAGTGGGTTCAGTTAACTGTCCTCCTTATGTGATGTGAGTGGACATCCTCCAATGCATGGAGGGACGCAATAAGAACAGAAAAGCAGCAAAAAGGGGAATCCACTCTCTCTGTCTGACTGCTTGAACTGGAACATCAGTACCCTCCTTCCCTTGGATCAGGACTTCCACCACTGCTTATCCAGTTCATGAATTATAACCCTGGCTTTCCTGGGTTTCTAGCTTGCAGCCAGCAGTTCATGGGATATCTTAGCCTCCATTATGATATACCTATATCTATCTATCTATATCTTCCTCCTGGGTCTCTCTAGAGAACCCTAATGTGCTGTAATTATGTTAAAGTAACAAGTTTAAAAAATATATAAATATGTGTGAACCAAACAATTTTAATAAAGTGTGTCTAGCTGTGGGAAATGATAAATATATGAGTATCTGGAGAGTAGATAAGCAAATAAACTTAATATTTCCATGGAACAGCATTGTCAAGAAAAGCTAGGTTCTGAAGCCAACAAAATCGTGCTGGAGGCCTGGCTCCACAATCTCCGAATGCCTCAGTTTCTTATCTATAAAATGGACCTCCACACTGGAGCTGTCGTGGGAATTAAATGAACTAATATCTATAGAGCACTAAGCCCAGTTGGTGGCAAATAGTAAGTATTCAATAAATAGCAGTTACAATTAAAATTACAGTCATTTGTATTTAAATACATTGTGTGTCAATACCTTCATAATACTGGATTTTTGTTAGAGTCCTAAGTCTGGTACAAGCATAAAAAATGTTACAAGAGCTATTTTCAAACTAATTTTTTTTACTGGAAAATCATTTATGAAATCCTTATAGGAGACCACTGAAGCTTTAATTTTCTTCACTCTCTACTTCTCAGCATGCGGAAAGTATATTATGCTATTGGCTATTTGGTCTTGGAATTTTGTTCACACTGTCCTCAGGCAGTGTTGCCAAGGTGCACAGATGAAAATCAGAATTGTGAATCTTTCTTATCCAAATCTCACTGCTAACTCCAGCTCTGATGGCTGGTCATATTAAAGACTAAAGTGAGTCTTTATGATGTGACCTTTAAATTCCACAATCTTTTTATTTAAAAAGTATTATTTACTCAAATGGCAGCAGAGAGCCCAGAGCCCACAGTTACTTACAGTGTTTTCTAATACAGGCAATTTTCTGTCCTGGAGATAAAATATGAATGGACCAGATATTGGAATGACTAATGAAATGATTGTGACAGACAACTAGATAAAAGATAAAGACACAAGTAAATGTCACTGACAATCTCATTATCATTGGAACATCAGATTGTTTTCACAATCAAGTATTGAAAATTGTTTGGGTAAAAATGATCACCATTGGATGAAAGCAAACATAAGGAAAATTCAGGCTTAAAATTCTTCATATACATCAATCAGTTCATCATTCCAAACTATTTTACTATGAATTTTTTTTAAATTCAAATTTGTGTGTATTTATATTTTCATTTAAATCTTCAGATGGGTCATGCAAAATAAATGAGTGAAATTTAAAAGTAAGTAACTGTCAAACAATACATTCTAGTTAATTGGGAGGCAGAATTGTATAAGCTATTGTCAGGAATATCAGGGATTCTAACTAAAACGATTAATTCTATGATCTATGAAAAAGGACATTTGGCCTGAGAACTTATGCAGCAAGTAGTCGGGAAGAAGCTGGTTTTTGTTTTTAAGTAAAATGAAGAAGCTGAGGACTCTAACTTCTAATATTGATTATCCCAGCATCCAGGCATTTGAAATAAATTGCCAAATCTATCTGTGAAAATTCTTAAAACCTCAAAGAAAATCTGGCTTGCCCAAACTGACCAGCATGTTATAGTTTTATTAAAGATCCAAATCTGGCCACAATTTGATTTGCACAGCACTTACGGTTAAGCTGTCCTGGGGACTGCTCCTAAAGCCCGATGAACAGCATCTCTGCACATGGACTACTTCTATTACTTCTTTAGACTGGTCAGGAGTCTTCTTATCGTGAGTGATGGAACTTTACTCAAACCAACTTAAAAAATAAAACAAAAGGAAATATATAGGCTCATATACTCATTAGTTCCATTAAAACTAAAGTTTACTGATGTTTACTTAATACTCAACTCATTTTCTCATTCTTACCCCTTTAACTCATAAAATGTGATAAATTAGTTCCTTATTATTTACTATTTATTCACTACTATTTATATTTTTATTTAAACATAAACAACTATAGTTGTTGTATTAAGCAACTATCTTGGCTAAGGAAGATTGAAAAGATTTAAAGTAACTGACCCAGTCAAGTCACTTGCTCAACTTAAACTATTTATAATGACCTAGATCTGTAGTTTGGGACATTCTGATAGGCTATGTCCAAATTCTGTGCCCAAATCTTATGCTCTCCCAGATGAAGAGGGGGAAGGAGGTGCTAAAAAGACCTAAAAGAGTGTCAAACTTTAAAAAGTTTAATATTTATTGGGTATTTAAAACGTGCCAGGCACTATAAGTATAATGAATATAATTACTACAGTTATACCTACTCATATAAAAATTTGGATTATAAATTTATAATATATAATTTTATAATTATATATAAAATATATAATATATAAATATATAATATATAACATAAATATATATAAGGATAAATATATAATATAGTAAATGCAATATAATAAAACCTATACAATGCTTATTTATTTATATACCAATTATTAGATGTAGTTATAAATGTATAATTATATATGATTTTACATGTAAATATACATAACTTCATATTATGTAACTTTATATATAATCACATAATAACATAAATATTGTAGGATTGCTTCTCATCTTTACATCACCCCTAAAAATCAGATGTTATTCTTAATTTATAGACAATAACACTGAGGATTCAAGAGGTGTTAAGCAACTTTTCCGAAATCTCGCTGCTAGTGAGTAGAGGCATGGGGACTTGAGCCAAGGCAGTCTGAGTCCCTCTTTTTTCTTTTTTTATAATTTTTTAATGTTTATTTTTGTGTGTGACAGAGAGAGACAGAGCATGAGCAGGAGAGGTGAAGACATACACACACACACAGAATCTGAAGGCTCCAGGCTCTGAGCTGTCAGCACGGAGCCACATGCAGGGCCCAAACCCAAAAATACGAGATCATGACCTGAGTTGAAGTCAGACACTCAACCGACTGAGCCAACCAGGCGCCCCTCAAATTCTTGTCATTTGAGTAAAAGAAATGAACATATGATTCAACACAAATTACGTGAGCAGAACACTTCACTAAATGTTTAACTACGGATTTTAGTGGTTAAAATCCCTCTGGTCTTCAAATATTTGGCCTTTACCTCTTTCCTATAAACTACAAGTTCATTTTGACAGTCTGATCTATTACTCAGGATATCATAGCAAAGAAAGAGGGCTCAATTTACACAAGTGAGAACACCAAAACACTAAGATAGACACCTAGTAACGACTGGAAGCTATGTCCTTTAAGCAGAAAGCAACCAGGAACCAGAGCTCACACAGGCCTGAAGATAATAAGAAAGGGAATCCCAACAGCAAATCCCAGGTAGGGATGAAACAGTCAAAGGTAAAATGGCGAACTGGTTTTTATTTTCTGCTATGACTATTTGCCCAGCACGCACATTCAGGAATAGGGGAAGAATACTTACACTTTCGTTCAGACTGATATCAGTAATATTGCTTAGATGCTGCAAGGCAAACCAGCTTTAGTTTCCTTTTTAAATTATCTGAGCTCCCCAAATTCATAACTACTGAAAGTGGAATCAACATACTGAGGACAGCTGGCCTTTTGTGAATCAAAGAGAAGCTCAGGGCAGCATACACAGCACTAGAAGAGGATAAAAACAACCAGAGCTCCTTGTTCTGAGTCTTTGATCATAACGTGATGAAACAGTCCCTAAAATAATATGCGAAGGGATTATACTAAATTATCGAAACTTTCCTTTCATTGTTTCCTTTATTAACCAATTCTGAATTGGTATTTCAGAAATGGTAGTATATTTTACTAAAAGCTTATCTAGAAGCATAAATATTATCCAAGGTATATGCACAGAAAGGTGATAAATGACTTCCCTAGAAGTGCATGCAAATTAAATTAACATTGGAAGTGAAGTTCTTCTTTTCAAAAGAATCCCACACAATCTTCTGCTTTGCCCCCTGTTGAGAGTGCTAATTTCTTTTTTCTTAACTAGAAAACCAGGAGAAGATCTCTCTTAAGACTATGTTTTCTGTTTATTAATTTCTTTCATTGATTCTAAGATACTGTAACAACAACAGTGCATCGATGGCTATAGTATTTTCAAGCTATTTAATCTAATGTCAGACAATATGTTTCATAATGGAAAGAGAATCCCTTTGGAGTGTTCTGCAGTTTGCCTCCTTATATAAGGCATCAAAAGACAAACGGGAGCAAGTATTTATCACCACTTCAGAAGCCCACGGACTGGATGGAATTCTTTAGTCAACAACAGATACAGAGAGATTAATATTAACTTTCCAGGGATTTTATTTGTATAGCAGTTGAGGCGAACATGTTCAGATAAAATATGTAGTACTAACAATATATTTTTTTTTATGACTTTTCCTTCTGTCCACAGGAGCTCAAAGCTCAGGAAATTAAACACACACACACACACACACACACACACACACACACACACAGTCCAGCACTGCTCTGCTTGTCAAGTGTAATTTATATTATAGCTAGTAAGTGAAGACACTAGGTTAAATGACTGATCTGTGTCTCCAGGCCCAAGACTCCAATTTAAAAACTGCTTCTGTTCTAAAAACCTGTGGCTTTAAATATTATCAGGGAACGATAGCATATACTATGAGTTGTATGACCTTGGCCAAAAAACTTAGTTTCTCTGAGTTTAATTCTTCATATATAAAATGGACCTAATTTCTAATTTATAGGATTATTGTGAAGATTTAATGAATGCAAAATATTTAGTATACTTTCTAGTAAACAATAGCTGTTGTATCTAAAATATCCCACAAAGGCCAATTTGAACCATTAAAAAAATTGAAAACAAACATTAAATATGTTAATATCCTACTGTTTTCAAGAATGTATAGGTTGTTTTTTCAAGTAAGCTTCTTACTGAAGCACAAATACACACAGTAAAGTATATAAGCAAGAAATGAATTACTCAGTAAACATTTAAAATATAAACACACCCAAGTAACCAAATTGAGGAAATAGAACATTCCCAGTATTTCAAAAGCCCACTCCTTTGTTCTTTCTCCCAGTCAGGACCCCCATCTCAAAGGTAATCAGTATTCTGACTTCTAACACCATAGATCAGTTTTGTCCATTTTTAAAATTTCTATAAATGGAGTATATAGCATGTACTCTTGTGTCTGGCTTCTTACCTTTCAACATTATTTCTTGAGATGTATATATGTTGCTGTGGTGTCACAGTACCTCACTTTCATTGCTTTATTGTACGACTGTATCACAATTTGTCCCTCCAATCTAGTGTTGATGGATACTTGGAATTATTACTGGACAATGCTACTATGAAGATTCTCTGTACATGCTTTTTAGTGAACATATGCTTGCATGTCATTGGGAGTGGAAGTGCTGGGTCATTGTGTATACATGTGTGTATCTTCAGTAGATATTGCCAAACTGTTTCCCAAAGAGGTTAGTTATATCAATTTACACTCCCAGCAGCAGCATATATGAATTCCACATGTTCACAAATATTTGGGATTGTCAGTCTTTTTTATTTTAGCCATTGTGTCAGCTGTGTACCAATACTTAATTATTCAATTTAAATTTTAATTTCCTGGCACAGTAATGAGGTTGAACACTTTATTATAGGCTTATTCACCATTTGGAAACCCTCTTTTGTGAAGTACTTATTCAAGTTCTTTGCCCAATTATCTAATGGTCTGTCATCTTCTTACTGATCTGTAGGTGCTTTTTTTTTTTTTTTACTCTAGATATGTCTTTGATCAGGTATATGGGTGCAAAAATTTTCTTTCTCTCTAAATCTTTACTTTTAATTTCTAATGGCTTTTTGATGAATTAAAGTTCTTGTTTTTAATGTGGTCCAACTTATCTATCTTTTCCTTTTTAGTTACAAGACACATGAATAACAAATTGCACTGTAAAAACAGTGGTGCCTGGGTGGCTTAGTTGGTTAAGCATCCAACTTCAGCTCAGGTCATGATCTCATGGTTCATGGGTTTGAGCCCCCTGTGCTGACAGCTAGCTCAGAGCCTGGAGCCTGTTTCAGATTCTGTGTCTCCCTCTCTCTCTGACCCTTCCCTGCTTGCACTCTCTCTCTTTCTCTCTCTCAGAAACAAAACATTTTTAAAAATTACATTGAAAACAAACAACAGATCCAGAAAACAAAACTCTTCAGATACTGACCTTAGGATATACAATATAAAATTACTAGGTGGGAAATATGTTAAAATACAAAATATAATTTTTTAATGAGAAAAACAATAATTTAAAACTTCCAACTTCCAGAGGGGAAGGAGTGGGCAGATGGGCCAAACAGGTGAAGGGGACTAAGATGTACAAACTTCTAGTTACAATATAAATGAATCATGAGGATGAAAAGTACAGCATAGGAATATACTTACTAACAGTGTAATAACTTTGTATTGTGACAGATGGTAATTACACATACCATGATGAGCACTGGATAATATACAGAATGGTCAAATCACTATGTTGTACACCCAAAACTAATATAACATTGTATATCAACTATAGTAAAAAATTAAAATATAACAAAATAACTCAAAAAATAAAACATCCGAGATGATTTGAAAACTTTTATAATTTTTATTAGAAATTAGGTGCACAGAATCGGCTTAATCATAACCCTTGAATCATGACACACTAAAATCACTTGCCAAGAACTGTCTTTTTAAATTTTATTCTATCTTAAAAATATAATGAACACTAGAAAATTCAACATATAACCTGAGAACTAACTTACATTTACTGTGACTGCTATGATTACTAACACCTTAATGAATATGTTAACAGCATGCTATACACAGTTGAAAGCATATTGAAGAACCAAAAAACAGAGCTTAAAAATTAACATAATGCAACACAAAGAGACAGGAATGTGAAAAATATGAAAGAAATTTAACAGATAAAATGTTCAAATAAGATAGTATAATTGGAAACTAATAAAAGACAAGAGGGAAGGTGGAGAAAAGGAAAAACATGAAGCCGTAATGACTTAACAATTTTCCAGAACTGATGAAAGATACCAAATCCACATTTTAAAGTATCAAAACCAAAACAGAATATATAAAAATTCACACCAAGAAATATTGTAACAAAATTGGAGATGGTTGAAGCAAAGGTTTTCCGAGTAAGACTTAACATTTTAAATATTTTTTAAAATTTATTTTTGAGAGACAGAGAATACAAGCCGGGGAGGGGCAGAAAAAGAGGTTGACAGAATATGAAGCAGGCTCCAGGCTCTGAGCTGTCAGCAGAGCCCGACATGGGACCTGAACTCACTAACTGTGAGATCACGACCTGAGCCGAAGCCAGAAGCATAACCAATGGAGCCACCCAAGCACCCCAAAATGTTACATTTTAAAACAGATGAAAAACAGGGGCGCCTGGGTGGCTTAGTCAGTTAAGCGTCCGACTTTGGCTTAGGTCATGATCTCGTGGTTCGTGGGTTCGAGCCCCGCGTCGGGCTCTGTGCTGATTGCCAGCTCAGAGCCTGGAGCCTGTTTCAGTCTGTGACTCCCTCTGTCTCTGACCCTCTCCTGCTCACGCTGTCTCTCTTTCTCTCCTAGAAATAAATAAAAACAATAAAAAAAATTTAAAACAGCTAGAAAACAAAGACTGATGGATAAATCAACAGCTACTATGTGAGCATCTATAGTTGCTAGAAAGCAGTAAAATAATACATTGAGTTCATTGAGAAAAAAAAACCTAGAATTTTGGAACCATGAAAACTATCTTTTAAAAATAAAAATGTTCTTAAATTATCTGTCTGGGTCATCTTTGAGGGAAGATAAAGAAAACTGAGCACCTAGTGATAGAGATCTACTAAGGAACTTCTTAAAGATGTGCTGCAGAAAGAAGCAAAACAAGTCCAGAAAAGATTTGAAAGCAAAAAGGAATGAAGGTTAAAAAAAAAAAAAAAAAAGTAATTATAGAAAAAGCTACAAAAATGTTGATTAGAATTAAGATGTGCTAAGATTCTTGTCTGGGATAAGGGTTAGGAATAAATTTTGGATGTTGTTACTATAAATGGCAAAAATTCAAGAAAAACAACCAATAGAATAAAATAGGGTATGTAATTTCCCAACTAATAAAGAAAAAAGTATATAATGAGCAAAAACAAACACAAAAACAAAATAAACAGAAAGGGAAGAAGGAAAGAAAGTAAATCAGACAAATATAAAGCACAAAATAGTAGATATCAGTAAAAATTTCAGTACTATACCAGGAAAAGAAATTAGCAAAAGACAGTTGGGATAGGTATCCTAATATCAAACAAAATATATGATTTTTTTTAAAGATCACTATATAAAGATGAAAAGTTCCATTAGTCAAGGCAGCTTAAAGATTTTAACTTTATATACACCCAGTAAAATATCTTCAAAATAAGCAAGAAAAAAGATAATTAAAAGCACAATGAGGAATGGACAAATCACCTTCGCAGGGGAGGCTATGTCAATATAGCTCTCACTGTTTATCATTAAAGGCTAGCAGACAAAAAAAAATTTGAGCAATAAGCTAGATGTACATGGAATCCTCGATCTAAAATAATACAGAAAACAGGGGCGCCTGGTGGCTCAGTCAGTTAAGTGTCCGACTTCAGCTCAGGTCATGATCTCACGGTTCGTGGGTTCAAGCCCCATATCAGACTCTGTGCTGAACATTGCTCAGAGCCTGGAGCCTACTTCGGATTCTGTGTCTCCTTCTCAGCAGCCTCTCCTCCACTCGTACTCTGTCTCTCAAAAATAAATAAGTGAAAGAAAAAAATTTTTTAAATACAGAATATATGTTCTTGTCCAGCTCACAAGAAACGAAAAATTGACCAAAAGCCATAAAGTAAGCTCAAGAAACTTAACTCAATTGGTATTATCCAGCCACAACCCAAAATATATTGGAAATCAATAACAACAACAACAACAAAATGTCATAACCACAAGGGAAATTTAAAACCACAATTCTAAATAACTTCTGGGGTTAAATATTTTGTTATGAGCACTAAATCTACTCAAATATAGGACTAAAACAAACAACTATGAAAACAAGATTGCAGAAAATAAAGCCTTTTAATTTTGGCACTTCTAAAATAACAAGTAAAAATTTGGAAAGGAAATAGGAATAAAAATAAATTTTACAATTTTAGCATCTTTCTTAGTAAATAAAAATATTCTTATTTTGATAAATCAAGATTTAACAATATAAACATATTTTTAAGCACTACCAAACTATTGAAAGTGACTCAAAATAAGAATGTAACTAATGACATTTGGAAGGTCGAGGATAAGGAAATAACTAAGGAAAGAGTAAATTGCTGATTTTTTTTCTTTCATAGTTTATTGTCAAGTTGGTTTCCATATAACACCCAGTGCTCATCCCAACAAGTGCCCTCCTCCATGCCCATCACCCCCCTTTCCTCTTCCCACCCCCATCAGCCCTCAGTTTGTTCTCAGTATTCAGGAGTCTCTCATGGTTTGCCTCCCTCCCCCAACTATTTTTTCCCCTTCTCCTCCCTCATGGTCCTCTGTTAAGTTTCTCTTGATCCACTTATAAGTGAAAACATATGGTATCTGTCTTTCTCTGCCCGACTTATTTCACTCAATTGCTGATTTTTTAATTTCCTTCTGCAAGGTATAGTTTTTCTGAAGTTGTTAAATTTATTTATTGTTTATTTTATTTTAGAGAGAGTGTGCAAGTGGGGGAGAGGGGCAGAGGGAGACAGAAAGAGAATCTTGAGCAGGTTCCACACTCAGCATGAAGTCTGACATAGGACTCAGTCTCACAACCTTGGAATCATGACCTGAGCCAAAATCAAGAGTCAATGCTCAATTGACTAAGGCACCCAGGCACCCCAAAGTTGTTAAATTTAAAGGTAGAAGATCAATGGGCCTGGGTCTGACTCTTGATTGAAGTTCAGGTAATGATTCCAGGATTGTGGGATTGAGCCCCATGTGAGGCTCCATGCTCAGCATGAATTCTCTGAGCATGCTGAGCTGAGCTTAAGATTCTCTCTTTCTCTCTACCCTTCTTCCCAACTTGCAGACTCTCTCTAAAATAAAATAAAGTAAATAAATGAAATGAAATGAATTTTTAAAATAAAGATAGAACATCAAATATAATATAAAGTTACAAATGTAAGTAGAGTTTTAAAAATAGATAATAGCTGTCCAAATTATTCAAAGAAAAACATAAATACATCCCAAAAAATCCATGAAACAAAAAAAGGAAGGTAGAGAATGCATTAACAACTTAACATAAAATAACAAAATAAGTAAATAAATAAAATCCAATATATTTGTTTTATCAATAAATATAGTGTAAATTAATCTGCTAAAAGGAAAAATTCACATTTGATAATTTTTAAAATTATGTATTGTTTAAATCACATTTAAGACAATGTGATTCAGAAGTTTAAAAATGAGAATACACAAAAAACGGTTACACAAAAGTAAATAAAATAAAGCAGGAATTAAAATATAATCTGTTTTGACAATGAACTATTCAAAAGTGAAATTAAGAAAGCAATCCCATTTACAAAACATCAACAACAATAAAGCAGGAATAAATGTAAACAAGGGGGTGAAAAACCTAAACATTCAAAACTATGACACAGATGAAAGAAACTGAAGACAAAAATAAATGGAATGATATTCCAGGTTCATGGACTGCTATTGTTAAAATGCTCATATTACCCAAACCAATCTTCAGATTCAATGCAGTCTATCAAAATTCCAATGACAATTTTCACAGATATAGAAAAAATAATCCTAAAATTTATGCAGAACCACAACACTCCAAATGGTCAAAGCAATCTTGAGAAAAAACAATAAAGCTGGAGCCAACACATTTCCTCATTTCAAACTATATTACAACACTATAGTAATCAAAACATTATGGTATTGAGACCTCAGAGTAGGAAGACCCCAAGCTCACCTCCTCCCATGGATGCAGCTGGATAACACTCACATTAGTACAAATAACCCAGAAAAATGATCTGATGACTGGCAGAACAAACTCTGCAACTAAATGTAGAGAGTAGGAGGGTAAAGACACAGGGAGGGAGCCAAGGGTGTGGAGAAGGGAGAGGAACAGACTATCATATTGGAAAGGCTGCACAGGGAAGACAGATCTCCATAACATTTAGCTTTGAAAACCAGAGAGGCCAAATTTCATTAGCTCTTACAACCAGCAGGATGTAAAGCCTGGAGCTTTAAAAAAATCAGTGGGCACATGTGGGGAATAAGTTTAGGAATTCCCTGAGCTTGCATCAATGGGTTAACAAGGCTTCGAGCAGAAAGCGGCCACAGGGTGAAAGTGCCCCCAGGGTAGAACAAAAGCATCATTGGATGGCACTTCCATAGGAGGAAAGCATCAGAGAATAGGTAAACAGGTAAAAAGGGTGAAAGACCACCTCAGCAGGGTGAAATTGCCTGGAGCTAATTAGTAAAGAAAAAAGTGCCTTGTTGACCCTGAAGTAGCATGCTCTAGCTGTCTCATCCCCCAGGCAAGTTAAGATAAAGAGACATGGCACCTGGTACCTGCCATAAACAGCCATCTGCTCAGCACTGGGATTTTGCTTTGTACTGACCCAAACCCCAAACACTGCATATCTTCAAAGCTCCCTTTCTCTCATACATCTGAGTTAATGATCACTGTTTCATTGTCTCTTTCTGCACATCCATCATGTTTGTAAGCTTTCTGATCCTAATAAATACGGAGCAAGGACCCTTACTCTGGGCTCTGTGTTTCCTTCTGGACATTAGCCTCTCTCGTATTCAATTCTGTGTCCGCTTTCTTGCTGGACAAGAGTGAACTCCAAACTCAAAGTCTGCAATAGGCACAACTCTAGGAGAGCAGGGAGAGGGCTAGAAAACTGACTCCTCACCCTGAAAGAGACAGTGCAATAAACAGCCTGTGGAGATAGAGCACTGAAGCATAAATTTGACATACACCTGGGCATATAGGAGGGACAGTTATTTACTAATCTCCGAGTTCCTTGAGGATTTCTCCAGGAACAAAAAAGCTGGCAGATGCCATTTCCCTACACAGCCTCCCAGCATAAACACAGCCACCTACTGGAAACCAAGACTGCACCAGTATTTACTACCTAACGTGCTTACACTGCGCCCTGCCCCCTCTTCCTGGGCCTGCCTCAGTCTCAGTGCTATGTGTCCCCATCCCTCAAAAGACAGGTGCAAACCTTGTCAACACTATGTCTCCATACTCTGAGCTTTGCAGGGTCTCAGTCCAGCAGCACAGGTGGCCAGTTAACTCCCAAGGAGGATGCATGCATCTTCTTAAAACTGCAAGCTCTACCCACAACCATTTAGCAAGGAGGCCTGAGTAGCTGCACATCCCCTATGGAAGAGGAGCTGGGGCCACCTTGTTAAAAGTGTGCATCCTCCCCACTAGTTTCAAGAATAAGAGACATAGCTGGCTTTTCTAACACATAGAAATAGACACAGAGAGTTAAACAAAATTAGGAGACAGAAGAATATATCCCTAAAGAAAGAACAGGACAAAAATCACAAGAACCCTGTGAAACAGAGATGAGTAATATGCCTGATAGAGAATTTAAAGTAATGATCATAAAGATACTGGACTTGAGAAAACAGTGGACATCAGTGAGATTCTTAACAAAGAGATTAAAAAGAACCTATGAGAGATGAAGAACACAATAATTTAAATAAAAAGTACACTAGATGTAATAAAGAGCAGGCTAGAAGATATAGAAAAACTAATTAGTGACCTGGCAGACAGAGTTATGGAAAGTAATCAAGCTGAGCAGGTGAGAAAAAACATATATGCAAAATGTGACTCCATCAAGCATAATAAAAAATCCTATTATACGGATCCCAGAAGAAGAGAGAAAGGGGGCAGAAAATTTTTTGAAGAAAGAGTAACTGAAAATTTCCCAAATCTAGGGAAGGAAACAGAAGTTCAGATCCAGGAGGCACACAGAGGTCCCTCAACAAAATCAACCCAATGAGGTCTACACTGACACCCAATAAGACACATAGTAATTAAAAGTCCTAAAAGTAAAGATAAAGAATATTTAAAGCTGCAAGAGAAAAAAGGAAATCCCATAAGGCTATCAGAAGACTTCTCAACAGAAACTTTGCAGGACAGAAGAGAGTGGCATGATATATTCAAAGTGTTGAAAGGAAAAAAATCTGCAGCCAAGAATACATTATCTAGCAAGACTATCATTCAGAATAGAAGGAGAGATAAAGGATTTTCCAAACTAAAGTTAAAAAAGTTAATGACCGCTAAGCCAGCCCTACAAAAAATGCTAAAGTAGTGTAAAAGGAAGGCCATAAGCAAGATAAGGAAAGTAGGAAGCACAGAAGCAGCAAAAATAAATATATCTGTTAAAAATCAGTCAAAATTTTTTAAAAATGTAAAATATGACACCATACACCTAAAACATGGGGAAGAGAGGAGTAAATAGGTTCAAACTAAAGTGACCACCAAGTTGATATAGACTGCTATATACAGAAGATGTAGCATACAAACCTAATGATAACCACAAATCAAAAACCAGTAATAAATATGCAAAAATATAGAAAGGAATCCTAGTATATCACTAAAGAAAGCCAATCTATGGTAAGAGAAGGGAGCAAAAGAAAAAACAAAAAAGAAGATCCACAAAGACAAATACAAAATCGTAGCGCCTGGGTGGCTCAGTCAGTTAAGCATCTGATTCTTGATTTTGGCTCAGGTCATGATCTCATGGTTCCTGAGTTTGAGCCCCGCATCAGACTCTGCTTTTGACAGTGCAAGGCCTGCTTGGGATTCTCTCTCTCCCTCTCTTTCTCTGCCCCTCCCCCTCTTGCACATTCATTTTCTCTCTCAAAATAAATAAACATCAAAAAACACAAACAAAATCACAATAAAAATATATATATCACTAATTACTAAAAACTTGGAATGTAAATGGACTAAATGCTCCAATCAAAAGACAAAAGGTGATGGAATGGATTAAAAAAACAAGACCCATCTATATGCTACCTACAAGAGACTCACCTCAAACCTAAACACACATGCAGATTAAAAGTGAGAGGATGTAGTATTCCATGGTATAGATAAACCACATCTTCTTGATCCATTCATCCGTTGATGGACACTTAGGCTCTTTCCATGTTTTAGCTATTGTGGAGAGTGCTGCTATGAACATTGGGGTACATGTGCTCCTATGCCTCAGCATTTCTGTATCCCTTGGGTAAATTCCTAGCAGTGCTATTGCTGGGTCATAGGGGAGTTCTATTGTTAATTTTTTGAGGAACCTCCACACTGTTTTCCAGAGGGGCTGTACCAGTTTACATTCCCACCAACAGTGTAGGAAGGTGCCCCTTTCTCCACATCCTCGCCAGCATCTCGAGTTCTCTGATTTGCTCATTTTAGCCACTCTGACTGGCGTGAGGTGGTATCTCAGTGTGGTTTTAATTTGTATTTCCCTGATGAGGAGGGATGCTGAGCATCGTTTCATGTGTCTGTTGGCCATCTGGATGTCCTCTTTGGAGAAGTGTCTGCACATATAGGAGGATTAGGAGGAACTTGACGGAGGAACAAGGGGGAGAAGAAGGGCGGAAATGGTGGGGGAAAGGGAGAGAGGCAAACCATGAGAGACTCTTGAATGCTGACAAAAACTGAGGACTGATGGATGTGGGGGGGAGGGGGGATGGGCGTGGAGGAGGGCACTTTGGGGATGAGCACTGAGTGTTATGTGGAAAGTAATTTGACAATAAACTATTTGTAAAAAAAAAACAAAAACCAGCTGAGATTAAAAAAAAAAAAAACAAAGTGAGAGGATGGAGAAGCGATGCTGTGTGGGAGAGGAGGGGCAAGAATGCGGAGAAGTAGGGAGCTCCGTGCATTACACTCGCCCCCATATCTCACACGGAAAAGATCTGAAGCCATAGGAAACCTTACAGAACCCAAGAGACTGGCAGAAAAAGGACGCAGAATCCACTGAGAAAGCCTTCTAAGAACGTGAGTGCGAACGGGGGAAGATAAAATCGGGCCGGGATCGGAGACTGGAGGGACGGGGGCGATCCCCCTCTGCGGGAGTGAGAGGGGAAAAAGAGAGAGTCCAAAACTACTCAGGATACGGTCCCTGTCGCTGGGAAACAGAAAAACCTCCGCTCGGGGCACAGAAGGACCGTGCGCGCCAAATCCCTGCACGCCAGGTCCCCGCGCGCCAATTCGTCCCGGAGGGGCTGCGCGGGCACCGCTCCTTTGTTCCTTTGTACTCCCGGCTCGGCTGGGTCCCTGGAGGAACCGCGCGTACCTCCGCGCTCCCAGCTGGCTGGAACTCTAGAGGGAAGGCGAAGGGCTTAAAACTGGGAGATTTGCCTGCGAGTTCTTGTTTCGGGTGACGAGACACAGAGGGACCTGGTTTCCCTCTCTCCAGCGGGCTCCGCACGCCCTGCAGGCAAACCCCTGCCCATGCTCGCCACCCCGACATGGAGGAAAGGGAGCAGTGGCTTCTGGCTCCAGCCCCAGGGGTAGGCAAGACACTTGAAACTGCCCTGAGGGGATCGCCTGCGAGGTTCTGTCTACCGCAATTTCAGTCCGGCGCAGACTGGGACTTGGAAACTAGCCTGGCCTGGGTTAAAGAGCGTGACCCACCCGGCACGGGGAGTATACACGCCCAAAAAAGTGAGGTGCAGCGCTTGGTTCAAGAAGGGACTGGAGCACCGTCACTCTCCTCCCCACAACCGCCAAGGCAGGGCTCCCGCCTGAGGCATTGGATCACGCCACGCCCATCCCTGCCTGAGAGGTGCCCTCCTCCCTTCCCCCCTTTTTTTTTCTTTTTCTCTTTTTCCTGGAACACTGACCTGATTAACTCCGGTCACTGGCTTGCTTAAGTAATCACATCTAGTCCATTCTGTAGATGTAAATTCTACACCTAATGACCTTTTCATTTCTTTCTCTCAGGAGTAATTAGACTATAGTTTCTCTGGATAACACCAGCATCCTCCTCTCACCTATCCAACCATATTCTACCCTTTACCTCTTTGAAAAAAGCTTCTTATCCCTTCTGCCTGTTCATTCCATTTCCAATTTTGCCTCATCCCCACTCTGTCTTCTCTCTCTTTCTCTATGCTCTTCAACCAGCACTGCTTACACACGGCTATTTAACTGTAGCTGGGAAATCCGGTTATATGCTTTAAACTGTTTTTTGTCCATCGGTTTTCTTCTTTTTTCCTTTTCTTTTCTTCTTTTTGACCCTTTTATGTATTTTTTATTCTCTATTATTCACCCTCCCTCCTCTGTCTTTTCTCTTAATTTTTTCGTTTCCCCTCTCGGTTTGCATGTTAGTTGGATTTGTCTATGTGTTTGTGTGCTCCTGCTCCCTATGTGTTTGTCTGTCTGTTTTCTTCTGCAGGGCTACCTCAAGAAACAAGCCAAAGTACACAAGGTGAAGAGTCCCAAATATCACTACAATTAGGAAAATAAAATAACCAAGGTCTCAACAAGAGAGACCAAGAGATACCATTCAAAAAACACTCTCTGAAAGGATAGGCCCTGGGCAGTCAGAGTCTTCTTGGAGACAGGAGCTCTCACTGGTGCAGAGAGCATAACAAGTCTTTAAAACTAAGAAGAGCCAGAAAGCTGACTAAAATGACGAAATGAAAGAGCTCTCCTCCAAAAAAATTCCAAGAAAAATTGACAGCTAAAGAACTGCTCAAAACAGATATAAGCAGCATAACTGAACAAGATTTTAGAATAATAATCATAAAATTAATAGCTGGGCTTGAAAAAGCATAGGGGACATCAAAGAAACTATGGCTACAGACAAAATAGAAAATAAAAATAGCCATGAAGAATTAAAAATGCGATAAATGAGATACATAATAAATTAGAGGCCTCCAATGCACAGATTGAAGAGGCAGAAAGGAGAATAAGTGATTTGTAAAACACCATTATAGAAACACAAGAAGCTTACAAAAAAAGAGACAAACTGATCCAGGAACATGAAAGAAGAGTTTGAGAGCTCAGCGATATGGTCAAACGCAACAATATCCATATCATAGGATTCCCAGAAGAGGAAGAGAGAGGGAAAAGTGCTGAAAGTGTCCTGGAACAAATTATAGCAGAGAACTTCCCCAACCTGGGGAAGGAAGTAAACGTTGAAATACAAGAGGCTCAGAGGACTCCCCTAAGACGTAATTTGAATCGATCTTCTGCACGGCATATCATAGTAAAAATGGCAAAATACAAGGACAAAGAGAGAATTTTGAAAGCAGCTAGGGAGAAAAGGGCCCTAACATAAAAAGGAAAACCTATCAGAGTGGTGACAGACCTGTCTACTGAAACTTGGCAGGCCAGAAAGGAATGGCAGGAGATCTTCAATGTGATGAATAGAAAAATTATGCAGCCAAGAATCCTCTATCCAGCAAGCCTGTCATTCAAAATAGAAGGAGAGATAAAAATCTTTCCAAATAAACAGAAATTGAAAGAAAATTGTCACCAATAAGCCAGGCCTACAAGAAATCCTGAGGGTGACGCTCTGAAGCAAATATTGCAAGGAACAAAGATACCAGAGACACCACCACAAACATGAACCCTACAAAAGATACAAAGACTCTAAACCCACATATTTCAATAATGACACTGAATGTAAACGGGCTGAATGCTCCAATCAAAAAACATAGGGTAGCAGAATGGATTAAAAAAAAAAAAATCCATCTATATGCTGTCTACAAGAAACTCATTTTAGACTGGAAGATAACTTCAGATTAAAAGTAAGGGGATGGAGAAATATATATCATGCTACAGGAAATCAAAAGAAAGCCAGATGGACCTTGAGGGTGTTACGCTTAGTGAAACAAGTCAGGCAGAGAAGGACAAATATCATATGTTAGCACGTATAGGCGGATTAGGAGGAACTTAACTGAGGACCATGGGGGAGAAGAAGGGGGGAAATGGTGGGGGAAAGGGAGAGAGGCAAACCATGAGAGACTTTGAATGCTGAGAAACAAACTGAGGACTGATGGATGTGGGGGGGAGGGGTAGATGGGAATGGAGGAGGGCACTTGTGGGGATGAGCATTGGGTGTTATATGGAAACCAATTTGACAATAAAATATTTGCAAAATAAATAAATGTCAAAATAATAATAAATAAGTGAATGACTAAAAAAAAAAAAAAAAAACCCAGAGTAGCTATACCTATATCAGACAAACTGGACTTTAAATTAAAGACAATAACAAGAGATGAAGAAGGGCACTACATAATAATTACAGGGTCCATCCATCAGGAAGAACTAACAATCATAAATGTCTATGCACCGAATATGGGAGCACCTAAATTTTTAAAACAATTAATCACAAACAGAAACAAGCTTACAGATAAGAATGTGCTAACAGCAAGGGACTTTAATACTACGCTTACAGCAATGGATAGGTCAACCAGACAGAAAATCACTAAAGAAATAATGGACTTGAAAGACATTGGACCAGATGGATCTGACAGATACATTTAGAACTTTACATCCTGAGGCCAGGGAATTAACTTTCTTCTCAAGTGCGCATGGAACATTCTCCAAGATAGATCACATACTGGGACATAAAGCAGCCCTCAATAAATACAAAAGAATTGAGATCATACCATGCACACTCTCAGATCATAATGCTTTGAAACTTGAAATCAACGACAGGGAGAAGTCTGGAAAACCTCCAAAAACATGGAGTTAAAGAACACCCTACTAAAGAATGAATGGGCCAATCAGGCAATTAGAGATAAAATTTAAAAATATATGGAAACAAATGAAAATGAAAACACAACAATCCAAAATCTATGCGATGCGGCAAAGGCAGTCCTAAGAGATAAGTACATTGCACTCCAGGCCTATTTCAAGAGATTAGAAAAAGCGCAAGTCCAAAATCTAACAGCTCACCTAAAGGAACTAGAGGCAGAGCAACAAGAACACCCTAAACCCAGTGGAAGAAGAGAAATAGTAAAAAATCAGAGCAGAAATAAACAACATAGAGACCAAAGAAACAATTGAACAGATCAATGAAACCAAGAGTTGGTTTTTTGAAAAAGTAAACAAAATTGACAAACCTCTAGCCAGGCTTCTCAAAAAGAAAAGA